>NW_027284978.1:127500-170000 GCF_040894005.1 Engystomops pustulosus
CCCGGTAGGACTTGGCGGCAGGTCCCGGGGAGGAACGAGCCCATGGAAGTAGGAGCTCCGACTTCCAAAGTGATGACGTCAGCGGGAGCAGCCGCTCGGCCGTATCCGGCGGCATGTCACTGTTCCCCGGCCAGACTTGGCGGCAAGTCCCGGGGACGAACAAGCCCATGGAAGTAGGGGCTCAGCGGGAGCAGCCAGTTGGCCTATCCGGCCACATGTCACTGTCCCCCGGCCAGACTTGGCGGCAAGTCCCGGGGAGGAACAAGCCCATGGAAGTAGGAGCTCCGACTTCCAAAGTGATGACGTCAGCGGGAGCAGCCGCTCGGCCGTATCCGGCGGCATGTCACTGTTCCCCGGCCAGACTTGGCGGCAAGTCCCGGGGACGAACAAGCCCATGGAAGTAGGGGCTCAGCGGGAGCAGCCAGTTGGCCTATCCGGCCACATGTCACTGTCCCCCGGCCAGACTTGGCGGCAAGTCCCGGGGAGGAACAAGCCCATGGAAGTAGGAGCTCCGACTTCCAAAGTGATGACGTCAGCGGGAGCAGCCGCTCGGCCGTATCCGGCGGCATGTCACTGTTCCCCGGCCAGACTTGGCGGCAAGTCCCGGGGACGAACAAGCCCATGGAAGTAGGGGCTCAGCGGGAGCAGCCAGTTGGCCTATCCGGCCACATGTCACTGTCCCCCGGCCAGACTTGGCGGCAAGTCCCGGGGAGGAACAAGCCCATGGAAGTAGGAGCTCCTACTTCCAAAGCGATGACGTCAGCGGGAGCAGCCGCTCGGCCGTATCCGGCGGCATGTCACTGTTCCCCGGCCAGACTTGGCGGCAAGTCCCGGGGGACGAACAAGCCCATGGAAGTAGGGGCTCAGCGGGAGCAGCCAGTTGGCCTATCCGGCCACATGTCACTGTCCCCCGGCCAGACTTGGCGGCAGGTCCCGGGGAGGAACAAGCCCATGGAAGTAGGAGCTCCTACTTCCAAAGCGATGACGTCAGCGGGAGCAGCCGCTCGGCCGTATCCGGCGGCATGTCACTGTTCCCCGGCCAGACTTGGCGGCAAGTCCCGGGGGACGAACAAGCCCATGGAAGTAGGGGCTCAGCGGGAGCAGCCAGTTGGCCTATCCGGCCACATGTCACTGTCCCCCGGCCAGACTTGGCGGCAGGTCCCGGGGAGGAACAAGCCCATGGAAGTAGGAGCTCCTACTTCCAAAGCGATGACGTCAGCGGGAGCAGCCGCTCGGCCGTATCCGGCGGCATGTCACTGTTCCCCGGCCAGACTTGGCGGCAAGTCCCGGGGGACGAACAAGCCCATGGAAGTAGGGGCTCAGCGGGAGCAGCCAGTTGGCCTATCCGGCCACATGTCACTGTCCCCCGGCCAGACTTGGCGGCAAGTCCCGGGGAGGAACAAGCCCATGGAAGTAGGAGCTCCTACTTCCAAAGCGATGACGTCAGCGGGAGAAGCCGCTCGGCCTATCCGGCCACATGTCACTGTCCCCCGTCCACACTTGGCTATAGGTCCCGGGGAGGAATAATGCCCATGGAAGTAGGAGCTCCTACTTCCTAAGGGGCAAGTCAGCGGGAGCAGCCACTTGGCCTATCCGGCCAAGTTTCACTGTTCCCCGGCCACACTTGGCTGTAGGTCCCGGAGAGGAATAATGCCCATGGAAGTAAGAGCTCCTACCTCCAAAGGGGCAAGTCAGCGGGAGAAGCCACTTGGCCTATCCGGCCACATGTCACTGTCCCCCGGCCAAGCTTGGCTGTAGGTCCCGGGGAGGAATAATGCCCATGGAAGTAGGAGCTCCTACTTCCAAAGGGGCAAGTCAGCGGAAGAAGCCACTAGTTCTATCCGGCCAAGAGTCACTGTTCCCCGGCCTTACTTGGCAGTAGGTCCCGGGGAGGAATAATGCCCATGGAAGTAGGAGCTCCTACTTCCAAAGGGGCAAGTCAGCGGGAGAAGCCACTTGGCCTATCCGGCCAAGAGTCACTGTTCCCCGGCCACTCTTGGCAGTAGGTCCCGGGGAGGAATAATGCCCATGGAAGTAGGAGCTCCTACTTCCAAAGGGGCAAGTCAGCGGGAGAAGCCACTAGTTCTATCCGGCCAAGAGTCACTGTTCCCCGGCTACACTTGGCAGTAGGTCCCGGGGAGGAATAATGCCCATGGAAGTAGGAGCTACTACCTCCAAAGGGTGAAGACACTTGGCTCTAAGTCCCCGAGAGGTATACTGCCCATGGGAGTAAGAGCTCCTACTTCCAAAGGGGCAAGTCAGCGGGAGAAGCCACTTGGCCTACCCGGCCAAGAGTCACTGTTCCCCGGCCACACTTGGCAGTAGGTCCCGGGGAGGAATAATGCCCATGGAAGTAGGAGCTCCTACTTCCAAAGGGGCAAGTCAGCGGGAGAAGCCACTTGGCCTATCCGGCCACATGTCACTGTCCCCCGGCCACACTTGGCTGTAGGTCCCGGGGTGGAATAATGCCCATGGAAGTAGGAGCGCCTACCTCCAAAGGGTGAAGACACTTGGCTCTAAGTCCCCGAGAGGTATACTGCCCATGGAAGTGAGAGCTCCTACTTCCAAAGGGGCAAGTCAGCGGGAGAAGCCACTTGGCCTATCCGGCCAAGAGTCACTGTTCCCCGGCCACACTTGGCAGTAGGTCCCGGGGAGGAATAATGCCCATGGAAGTAAGAGCTCCTACTTCCATAGGGGCAAGTCAGCGGGAGCAGCCACTTGGCCTATCCGGCCAAGTGTCACTGTTCCCCGGCCACACTTGGCTGTAGGTCCCGGAGAGGAATAATGCCCATGGAAGTAAGAGCTCCTACCTCCAAAGGGTGAAGACACTTGGCTCTAAGTCCCCGAGAGGTATACTGCCCATGGAAGTGAGAGCTCCTACTTCCAAAGGGGCAAGTCAGCGGGAGAAGCCACTTGGCCTATCCGGCCAAGAGTCACTGTTCCCCGGCCACACTTGGCAGTAGGTCCCGGGGAGGAATAATGCCCATGGAAGTAGGAGCTCCTACTTCCAAAGGGGCAAGTCAGCGGGAGAAGCCACTTGGCCTACCCGGCCAAGAGTCACTGTTCCCCGGCCACACTTGGCAGTAGGTCCCGGGGAGGAATAATGCCCATGGAAGTAGGAGCTCCTACTTCCAAAGGGGCAAGTCAGCGGGAGAAGCCACTTGGCCTATCCGGCCACATGTCACTGTCCCCCGGCCACACTTGGCTGTAGGTCCCGGGGAGGAATAATGCCCATGGAAGTAGGAGCGCCTACTTCCAAAGGGGCAAGTCAGCGGGAGCAGCCACTTGGCCTATCCGGCCAAGTGTCACTGTTCCCCGGCCACACTTGGCTGTAGGTCCCGGAGAGGAATAATGCCCATGGAAGTAAGAGCTCCTACCTCCAAAGGGTGAAGACACTTGGCTCTAAGTCCCCGAGAGGTATACTGCCCATGGAAGTGAGAGCTCCTACTTCCAAAGGGGCAAGTCAGCGGGAGAAGCCACTTGGCCTATCCGGCCAAGAGTCACTGTTCCCCGGCCACACTTGGCAGTAGGTCCCGGGGAGGAATAATTCCCATGGAAGTAAGAGCTCCTACTTCCATAGGGGCAAGTCAGCGGGAGAAGCCACTTGGCCTATCCGGCCAAGAGTCACTGTTCCCCGGCCACACTTGGCAGTAGGTCCCGGGGAGGAATAATGCCCATGGAAGTAGGAGCTCCTACTTCCAAAGGGGCAAGTCAGCGGGAGAAGCCACTTGGCCTATCCGGCCACATGTCACTGTCCCCCGGCCACTCTTGGCTGTAGGTCCCGGGGAGGAATAATGCCCATGGAAGTAGGAGCTCCTACTTCCAAAGGGGCAAGTCAGCGGGAGAAGCCACTTGGACTATCCGGCCAAGAGTCACTGTTCCCCGGCCACACTTGGCAGTATGTCCCGGGGAGGAATAATGCCCATGGAAGTGGGAGCTCCTACTTCCAAAGGGGCAAGTCGGCGGGAGAAGCCACTTGGCCTATCCGGCCAAGAGTCACTGTTCCCCGGCCACACTTGGCAGTAGGTCCCGGGGAGGAATAATGCCCATGGAAGTAGGAGCTCCTACTTCCAAAGGGGCAAGTCAGCGGGAGAAGCCACTTGGCCTATCCGGCCAAGAGTCACTGTTCCCCGGCCACTCTTGGCAGTAGGTCCCGGGGAGGAATAATGCCCATGGAAGTAGGAGCTCCTACTTCCAAAGGGGCAAGTCAGCGGGAGAAGCCACTAGTTCTATCCGGCCAAGAGTCACTGTTCCCCGGCTACACTTGGCAGTAGGTCCCGGGGAGGAATAATGCCCATGGAAGTAGGAGCTACTACCTCCAAAGGGTGAAGACACTTGGCTCTAAGTCCCCGAGAGGTATACTGCCCATGGGAGTAAGAGCTCCTACTTCCAAAGGGGCAAGTCAGCGGGAGAAGCCACTTGGCCTACCCGGCCAAGAGTCACTGTTCCCCGGCCACACTTGGCAGTAGGTCCCGGGGAGGAATAATGCCCATGGAAGTAGGAGCTCCTACTTCCAAAGGGGCAAGTCAGCGGGAGAAGCCACTTGGCCTACCCTGCCAAGAGTCACTGTTCCCCGGCCACACTTGGCAGTAGGTCCCGGGGAGGAATAATGCCCATGGAAGTAGGAGCTCCTACTTCCAAAGGGGCAAGTCAGCGGGAGAAGCCACTTGGCCTATCCGGCCAAGAGTCACTGTCCCCCGGCCACACTTGGCTGTAGGTCCCGGGGATGAATAATGCCCATGGAAGTAGGAGCTCCTACTTCCAAAGGGGCAAGTCAGCGGAAGAAGCCACTAGTTCTATCCGGCCAAGAGTCACTGTTCCCCGGCCTTACTTGGCAGTAGGTCCCGGGGAGGAATAATGCCCATGGAAGTAGGAGCTCCTACTTCCAAAGGGGCAAGTCAGCGGGAGAAGCCACTTGGCCTATCCGGCCAAGAGTCACTGTTCCCCGGCCACACTTGGCAATAGGTCCCGGGGAGGAATAATGCCCATGGAAGTAGGAGCTCCTACTTCCAAAGGGGCAAGTCAGCGGGAGAAGCCACTTGGCCTACCCAGGCAAGAGTCACTGTTCCCCGGCCACACTTGGCAGTAGGTCCCGGGGAGGAATAATGCCCATGGAAGTAGGAGCTCCTACTTCCAAAGGGGCAAGTCAGCGGGAGAAGCCACTTGGCCTATCCGGCCAAGAGTCACTGTTCCCCGGCCACACTTGGCAGTAGGTCCCGGGGAGGAATAATGACCATGGAAGTAAGAGCTCCTACTTCCAAAGGGGCAAGTCAGCGGGAGAAGCCACTTGGCCTATCCGGCCAAGAGTCACTGTTCCCCGGCCACACTTGGCAGTAGGTCCCGGGGAGGAATAATGCCCGTGGAAGTAAGAGCTCCTACTTCCATAGGGGCAAGTCAGCGGGAGAAGCCACTTGGCCTATCCGGCCAAGAGTCACTGTTCCCCGGCTACACTTGGCAGTAGGTCCCGGGGAGGAATAATGCCCATGGAAGTAAGAGCTCCTACTTCCAAAGGGGCAAGTCGGCGGGAGAAGCCACTTGGCCTATCCGGCCAAGAGTCACTGTTCCCCGGCCACACTTGGCAGTAGGTCCCGGGGAGGAATAATGCCCATGGAAGTAGGAGCTCCTACTTCCAAAGGGGCAAGTCAGCGGGAGAAGCCACTAGTTCTATCCGGCCAAGAGTCACTGTTCCCCGGCCACACTTGGCAGTAGGTCCCGGGGAGGAATAATGCCCATGGAAGTAGGAGCTACTACCTCCAAAGGGTGAAGACACTTGGCTCTAAGTCCCCGAGAGGTATACTGCCCATGGGAGTAAGAGCTCCTACTTCCAAAGGGGCAAGTCAGCGGGAGAAGCCACTTGGCCTATCCGGCCAAGAGTCACTGTTCCCCGGCCACACTTGGCAGTAGGTCCCGGAGAGGAATAATGCCCATGGAAGTAGGAGCTCCTACTTCCAAAGGGGCAAGTCAGCGGGAGAAGCCACTTGGCCTACCCGGCCAAGAGTCACTGTTCCCCGGCCACACTTGGCAGTAGGTCCCGGGGAGGAATAATGCCCATGGAAGTAGGAGCTCCTACTTCCAAAGGGGCAAGTCAGCGGGAGAAGCCACTTGGCCTATCCGGCCACATGTCACTGTCCCCCGGCCACACTTGGCAGTAGGTCCCGGGGAGGAATAATGCCCATGGAAGTAGGAGCTACTACCTCCAAAGGGTGAAGACACTTGGCTCTAAGTCCTCGAGAGGTATACTGCCCATGGAAGTAAGAGCTCCTACTTCCATAGGGGCAAGTCAGCGGGAGAAGCCACTTGGCCTATCCGGCCACATGTCACTGTCCCCCGGCCAAGCTTGGCTGTAGGTCCCGGGGAGGAATAATGCCCATGGAAGTAGGAGCTCCTACTTCCAAAGGGGCAAGTCAGCGGAAGAAGCCACTAGTTCTATCCGGCCAAGAGTCACTGTTCCCCGGCCACACTTGGCAGTAGGTCCCGGGGAGGAATAATGCCCATGGAAGTAGGAGCTCCTACTTCCAAAGGGGCAAGTCAGCGGGAGAAGCCACTTGGCCTACCCAGGCAAGAGTCACTGTTCCCCGGCCACACTTGGCAGTAGGTCCCGGGGAGGAATAATGCCCATGGAAGTAGGAGCTCCTACTTCCAAAGGGGCAAGTCAGCGGGAGAAGCCACTTGGCCTATCCGGCCAAGAGTCACTGTTCCCCGGCCACACTTGGCAGTAGGTCCCGGGGAGGAATAATGACCATGGAAGTAAGAGCTCCTACTTCCAAAGGGGCAAGTCAGCGGGAGAAGCCACTTGGCCTATCCGGCCAAGAGTCACTGTTCCCCGTCCACACTTGGCAGTAGGTCCCGGGGAGGAATAATGCCCATGGAAGTAAGAGCTCCTACTTCCATAGGGGCAAGTCAGCGGGAGAAGCCACTTGGCCTATCCGGCCAAGAGTCACTGTTCCCCGGCTACACTTGGCAGTAGGTCCCGGGGAGGAATAATGACCATGGAAGTAAGAGCTCCTACTTCCAAAGGGGCAAGTCAGCGGGAGAAGCCACTTGGCCTATCCGGCCAAGAGTCACTGTTCCCCGGCCACACTTGGCAGTAGGTCCCGGGGAGGAATAATGCCCATGGAAGTAAGAGCTCCTACTTCCAAAGGGGCAAGTCAGCGGGAGAAGCCACTTCGCCTACCCGGCCAAGTGTCACTGTCCCCCGGCCAGACTTGGCGGCAAGTCCCGGGGAGGAATAATGCCCATGGAAGTAGGAGCTCCTACTTCCAAAGGGGCAAGTCAGCGGGAGAAGCCACTTCGCCTACCCGGCCAAGTGTCACTGTCCCCCGGCCAGACTTGGCGGCAAGTCCCGGGGAGGAATAATGCCCATGGAAGTAGGAGCTCCTCCTTCCAAAGGGGCAAGTCAGCGGGAGAAGCCACTTCGCCTACCCGGCCAAGTGTCACTGTCCCCCGGCCAGACTTGGCGGCAAGTCCCGGGGAGGAATAATGCCCATGGAAGTAGGAGCTCACTTGGCTCTAAGTCTTCGAGAGGTATAATGCCCATGGAAGTAAGAGCTCCTACTTCCAAAGGGGCAAGTCAGCGGGAGAAGCCACTTGGCCTACCCGGCCAAGAGTCACTGTTCCCCGGCCACGCTTGGCAGTAGGTCCCGGGGAGGAATAATGCCCATGGAAGTAGGAGCTCCTACCTCCAAAGGGGCAAGTCAGCGGGAGAAGCCACTTGGCCTATCCGGCCAAGAGTCACTGTTCCCCGGCCACACTTGGCAGTAGGTCCCGGGGAGGAATAATGCCCATGGAAGTAAGAGCTCCTACTTCCAAAGGGGCAAGTCAGCGGGAGAAGCCACTTGGCCTATCCGGCCACATGTCACTGTCCCCCGGCCAAGCTTGGCTGTAGGTCCCGGGGAGGAATAATGCCCATGGAAGTAGGAGCTCCTACTTCCAAAGGGGCAAGTCAGCGGAAGAAGCCACTAGTTCTATCCGGCCAAGAGTCACTGTTCCCCGGCCACACTTGGCAGTAGGTCCCGGGGAGGAATAATGCCCATGGAAGTAGGAGCTCCTACTTCCAAAGGGGCAAGTCAGCGGGAGAAGCCACTTGGCCTATCCGGCCAAGAGTCACTGTTCCCCGGCCACACTTGGCAGTAGGTCCCGGGGAGGAATAATGCCCATGGAAGTAGGAGCTCCTACTTCCAAAGGGGCAAGTCAGCGGGAGAAGCCACTAGTTCTATCCGGCCAAGAGTCACTGTTCCCCGGCAACACTTGGCAGTAGGTCCCGGGGAGGAATAATGCCCATGGAAGTAGGAGCTACTACCTCCAAAGGGTGAAGACACTTGGCTCTAAGTCCCCGAGAGGTATACTGCCCATGGGAGTAAGAGCTCCTACTTCCAAAGGGGCAAGTCAGCGGGAGAAGCCACTTGGCCTATCCGGCCAAGAGTCACTGTTCCCCGGCCACACTTGGCAGTAGGTCCCGGGGAGGAATAATGCCCATGGAAGTAGGAGCTCCTACTTCCAAAGGGGCAAGTCAGCGGGAGAAGCCACTTGGGCTATCCGGCCACATGTCACTGTCCCCCGGCCACACTTGGCAGTAGGTCCCGGGGAGGAATAATGCCCATGGAAGTAAGAGCTCCTACTTCCAAAGGGGCAAGTCAGCGGGAGAAGCCACTTGGCCTAACCGGCCACATGTCACTGTCCCCCGGCCACACTTGGCAGTAGGTCCCGGGGAGGAATAATGCCCATGGAAGTAAGAGCTCCTACTTCCAAAGGGGCAAGTCAGCGGGAGCAGCCACTTGGCCTATCCGGCCAAGAGTCACTGTTCCCCGGCCACACTTGGCAGTAGGTCCCGGGGAGGAATAATGCCCATGGAAGTAGGAGCTCCTACTTCCAAAGGGGCAAGTCAGCGGGAGCAGCCACTTGGCCTATCCGTCCAAGAGTCACTGTTCCCCGGCCACACTTGGCTGTAGGTCCCGGGGAGGAATAATGCCCATGGAAGTAAGAGCTCCTACTTCCAAAGGGGCAAGTCAGCGGGAGAAGCCACTTGGCCTATCCGGCCACATGTCACTGTCCCCCGGCCACACTTGGCAGTAGGTCCCGGGGAGGAATAATGCCCATGGAAGTAGGAGCTACTACCTCCAAAGAGTGAAGACACTTGGCTCTAAGTCCCCGAGAGGTATAGTGCCCATGGAAGTAAGAGCTCCTACTTCCAAAGGGGCAAGTCAGCGGGAGAAGCCACTTGGCCTATCCGGCCAAGAGTCACTGTTCCCCGGCCACACTTGGCAGTAGGTCCCGGAGAGGAATAATGCCCATGGAAGTAGGAGCTCCTACTTCCAAAGGGGCAAGTCAGCGGGAGAAGCCACTTGGCATATCCGGCCAAGAGTCACTGTTCCCCGGCCACACTTGGCAGTAGGTCCCGGGGAGGAATAATGCCCATGGAAGTAGGAGCTCCTACTTCCAAAGGGGCAAGTCAGCGGGAGAAGCCACTTGGCCTATCCGGCCACATGTCACTGTCCCCCGGCCACTCTTGGCAGTAGGTCCCGGGGAGGAATAATGCCCATGGAAGTAGGAGCTCCTACTTCCAAAGGGGCAAGTCAGCGGGAGAAGCCACTTGGCCTATCCGGCCACATGTCACTGTCCCCCGGCCACTCTTGGCAGTAGGTCCCGGGGAGGAATAATGCCCATGGAAGTAGGAGCTCCTACTTCCAAAGGGGCAAGTCAGCGGGAGAAGCCACTTGGCCTACCCAGGCAAGAGTCACTGTTCCCCGGCCACACTTGGCAGTAGGTCCCGGGGAGGAATAATGCCCATGGAAGTAGGAGCTCCTACTTCCAAAGGGTCAAGTCAGCGGGAGAAGCCACTTGGCCTATCCGGCCAAGAGTCACTGTTCCCCGGCCACACTTGGCAGTAGGTCCCGGGGAGGAATAATGCCCATGGAAGTAGGAGCTCCTACTTCCAAAAGGGCAAGTCAGCGGGAGAAGCCACTTGGCCTATCCGAACAAGAGTCACTGTTCCCCGGCCACACTTGGCAGGAGGTCCCGGGGAGGAATAATGCCCATGGAAGTAGGAGCTACTACCTCCAAAGGGTGAAGACACTTGGCTCTAAGTCCCCGAGAGGTATAGTGCCCATGGAAGTAGGAGCTCCTACTTCCAAAGGGGCAAGTCAGCGGGAGAAGCAACTTGGCCTATCCGGCCAAGAGTCACTGTTCCCCGGCCACACTTGGCAGGAGGTCCCGGGGAGGAATAATGCCCATGGAAGTAGGAGCTCCTACTTCCAAAGGGTCAAGTCAGCGGGAGAAGCCACTTGGCCTATCCGGCCAAGAGTCACTGTTCCCCGGCCACACTTGGCAGTAGGTCCCGGGGAGGAATAATGCCCATGGAAGTAGGAGCTCCTACTTCCAAAGGGGAAAGTAAGCGGGAGAAGCCACTTGGCCTATCCGGCCAAGAGTCACTGTTCCCCGGCCACACTTGGCAGTAGGTCCCGGGGAGGAATAATGCCCATGGAAGTAGGAGCTCCTACTTCCAAAGGGGCAAGTCAGCGGGAGAAGCCACTTGGCCTATCCGGCCAAGAGTCACTGTTCCCCGGCCACACTTGGCAGTAGGTCCCGGGGAGGAATAATGCCCATGGAAGTAGGAGCTCCTACTTCCAAAGGGGCAAGTCAGCGGGAGCAGCCACTTGGCCTATCCGTCCAAGAGTCACTGTTCCCCGGCCACACTTGGCTGTAGGTCCCGGGGAGGAATAATGCCCATGGAAGTAAGAGCTCCTACTTCCAAAGGGGCAAGTCAGCGGGAGAAGCCACTTGGCCTATCCGGCCACATGTCACTGTCCCCCGGCCACACTTGGCAGTAGGTCCCGGGGAGGAATAATGCCCATGGAAGTAGGAGCTACTACCTCCAAAGAGTGAAGACACTTGGCTCTAAGTCCCCGAGAGGTATAGTGCCCATGGAAGTAAGAGCTCCTACTTCCAAAGGGGCAAGTCAGCGGGAGAAGCCACTTGGCCTATCCGGCCAAGAGTCACTGTTCCCCGGCCACACTTGGCAGTAGGTCCCGGAGAGGAATAATGCCCATGGAAGTAGGAGCTCCTACTTCCAAAGGGGCAAGTCAGCGGGAGAAGCCACTTGGCATATCCGGCCAAGAGTCACTGTTCCCCGGCCACACTTGGCAGTAGGTCCCGGGGAGGAATAATGCCCATGGAAGTAGGAGCTCCTACTTCCAAAGGGGCAAGTCAGCGGGAGAAGCCACTTGGCCTATCCGGCCACATGTCACTGTCCCCCGGCCACTCTTGGCAGTAGGTCCCGGGGAGGAATAATGCCCATGGAAGTAGGAGCTCCTACTTCCAAAGGGGCAAGTCAGCGGGAGAAGCCACTTGGCCTATCCGGCCACATGTCACTGTCCCCCGGCCACTCTTGGCAGTAGGTCCCGGGGAGGAATAATGCCCATGGAAGTAGGAGCTCCTACTTCCAAAGGGGCAAGTCAGCGGGAGAAGCCACTTGGCCTACCCAGGCAAGAGTCACTGTTCCCCGGCCACACTTGGCAGTAGGTCCCGGGGAGGAATAATGCCCATGGAAGTAGGAGCTCCTACTTCCAAAGGGTCAAGTCAGCGGGAGAAGCCACTTGGCCTATCCGGCCAAGAGTCACTGTTCCCCGGCCACACTTGGCAGTAGGTCCCGGGGAGGAATAATGCCCATGGAAGTAGGAGCTCCTACTTCCAAAGGGGCAAGTCAGCGGGAGAAGCCACTTGGCCTATCCGAACAAGAGTCACTGTTCCCCGGCCACACTTGGCAGGAGGTCCCGGGGAGGAATAATGCCCATGGAAGTAGGAGCTACTACCTCCAAAGGGTGAAGACACTTGGCTCTAAGTCCCCGAGAGGTATAGTGCCCATGGAAGTAGGAGCTCCTACTTCCAAAGGGGCAAGTCAGCGGGAGAAGCAACTTGGCCTATCCGGCCAAGAGTCACTGTTCCCCGGCCACACTTGGCAGGAGGTCCCGGGGAGGAATAATGCCCATGGAAGTAGGAGCTCCTACTTCCAAAGGGTCAAGTCAGCGGGAGAAGCCACTTGGCCTATCCGGCCAAGAGTCACTGTTCCCCGGCCACACTTGGCAGTAGGTCCCGGGGAGGAATAATGCCCATGGAAGTAGGAGCTCCTACTTCCAAAGGGGAAAGTAAGCGGGAGAAGCCACTTGGCCTATCCGGCCAAGAGTCACTGTTCCCCGGCCACACTTGGCAGTAGGTCCCGGGGAGGAATAATGCCCATGGAAGTAGGAGCTCCTACTTCCAAAGGGGCAAGTCAGCGGGAGAAGCCACTTGGCCTATCCGGCCAAGAGTCACTGTTCCCCGGCCACACTTGGCAGTAGGTCCCGGGGAGGAATAATGCCCATGGAAGTAGGAGCTCCTACTTCCAAAGGGGCAAGTCAGCGGGAGAAGCCACTTGGGCTATCCGGCCACATGTCACTGTCCCCCGGCCACACTTGGCAGTAGGTCCCGGGGAGGAATAATGCCCATGGAAGTAAGAGCTCCTACTTCCAAAGGGGCAAGTCAGCGGGAGAAGCCACTTGGCCTAACCGGCCACATGTCACTGTCCCCCGGCCACACTTGGCAGTAGGTCCCGGGGAGGAATAATGCCCATGGAAGTAAGAGCTCCTACTTCCAAAGGGGCAAGTCAGCGGGAGCAGCCACTTGGCCTATCCGGCCAAGAGTCACTGTTCCCCGGCCACACTTGGCAGTAGGTCCCGGGGAGGAATAATGCCCATGGAAGTAGGAGCTCCTACTTCCAAAGGGGCAAGTCAGCGGGAGCAGCCACTTGGCCTATCCGTCCAAGAGTCACTGTTCCCCGGCCACACTTGGCTGTAGGTCCCGGGGAGGAATAATGCCCATGGAAGTAAGAGCTCCTACTTCCAAAGGGGCAAGTCAGCGGGAGAAGCCACTTGGCCTATCCGGCCACATGTCACTGTCCCCCGGCCACACTTGGCAGTAGGTCCCGGGGAGGAATAATGCCCATGGAAGTAGGAGCTACTACCTCCAAAGAGTGAAGACACTTGGCTCTAAGTCCCCGAGAGGTATAGTGCCCATGGAAGTAAGAGCTCCTACTTCCAAAGGGGCAAGTCAGCGGGAGAAGCCACTTGGCCTATCCGGCCAAGAGTCACTGTTCCCCGGCCACACTTGGCAGTAGGTCCCGGAGAGGAATAATGCCCATGGAAGTAGGAGCTCCTACTTCCAAAGGGGCAAGTCAGCGGGAGAAGCCACTTGGCATATCCGGCCAAGAGTCACTGTTCCCCGGCCACACTTGGCAGTAGGTCCCGGGGAGGAATAATGCCCATGGAAGTAGGAGCTCCTACTTCCAAAGGGGCAAGTCAGCGGGAGAAGCCACTTGGCCTATCCGGCCACATGTCACTGTCCCCCGGCCACTCTTGGCAGTAGGTCCCGGGGAGGAATAATGCCCATGGAAGTAGGAGCTCCTACTTCCAAAGGGGCAAGTCAGCGGGAGAAGCCACTTGGCCTATCCGGCCACATGTCACTGTCCCCCGGCCACTCTTGGCAGTAGGTCCCGGGGAGGAATAATGCCCATGGAAGTAGGAGCTCCTACTTCCAAAGGGGCAAGTCAGCGGGAGAAGCCACTTGGCCTACCCAGGCAAGAGTCACTGTTCCCCGGCCACACTTGGCAGTAGGTCCCGGGGAGGAATAATGCCCATGGAAGTAGGAGCTCCTACTTCCAAAGGGTCAAGTCAGCGGGAGAAGCCACTTGGCCTATCCGGCCAAGAGTCACTGTTCCCCGGCCACACTTGGCAGTAGGTCCCGGGGAGGAATAATGCCCATGGAAGTAGGAGCTCCTACTTCCAAAGGGGCAAGTCAGCGGGAGAAGCCACTTGGCCTATCCGAACAAGAGTCACTGTTCCCCGGCCACACTTGGCAGGAGGTCCCGGGGAGGAATAATGCCCATGGAAGTAGGAGCTACTACCTCCAAAGGGTGAAGACACTTGGCTCTAAGTCCCCGAGAGGTATAGTGCCCATGGAAGTAGGAGCTCCTACTTCCAAAGGGGCAAGTCAGCGGGAGAAGCAACTTGGCCTATCCGGCCAAGAGTCACTGTTCCCCGGCCACACTTGGCAGGAGGTCCCGGGGAGGAATAATGCCCATGGAAGTAGGAGCTCCTACTTCCAAAGGGTCAAGTCAGCGGGAGAAGCCACTTGGCCTATCCGGCCAAGAGTCACTGTTCCCCGGCCACACTTGGCAGTAGGTCCCGGGGAGGAATAATGCCCATGGAAGTAGGAGCTCCTACTTCCAAAGGGGAAAGTAAGCGGGAGAAGCCACTTGGCCTATCCGGCCAAGAGTCACTGTTCCCCGGCCACACTTGGCAGTAGGTCCCGGGGAGGAATAATGCCCATGGAAGTAGGAGCTCCTACTTCCAAAGGGGCAAGTCAGCGGGAGAAGCCACTTGGCCTATCCGGCCAAGAGTCACTGTTCCCCGGCCACACTTGGCAGGAGGTCCCGGGGAGGAATAATGCCCATGGAAGTAGGAGCTCCTACTTCCAAAGGGGCAAGTCAGCGGGAGAAGCCACTTGGGCTATCCGGCCACATGTCACTGTCCCCCGGCAACACTTGGCAGTAGGTCCCGGGGAGGAATAATGCCCATGGAAGTAAGAGCTCCTACTTCCAAAGGGGCAAGTCAGCGGGAGAAGCCACTTGGCCTATCCGGCCACATGTCACTGTTCCCCGGCCACACTTGGCAGTAGGTCCCGGGGAGGAATAATGCCCATGGAAGTAGGAGCTCCTACTTCCAAAGGGGCAAGTCAGCGGGAGAAGCCACTTGGCCTGCCCGGCCAAGAGTCACTGTTCCCCGGCCACACTTGGCAGTAGGTCCCGGGGAGGAATAATGCCCATGGAAGTAGGAGCTCCTACTTCCAAAGGGGCAAGTCAGCGGGAGAAGCCACTTGGCCTACCCGGCCAAGAGTCACTGTCCCCCGGCCACACTTGGCAGTAGGTCCCGGGGAGGAATAATGCCCATGGAAGTAGGAGCTCCTACTTCCAAAGGGGCAAGTCAGCGGGAGAAGCCACTTGGCCTATCCGGCCACATGTCACTGTCCCCCGGCCACACTTGGCTGTAGGTCCCGGGGAGGAATAATGCCCATGGAAGTAGGAGCTCCTACTTCCAAAGGGGCAAGTCAGCGGAAGAAGCCACTAGTTCTATCCGGCCAAGAGTCACTGTTCCCCGGCCTTACTTGGCAGTAGGTCCCGGGGAGGAATAATGCCCATGGAAGTAGGAGCTCCTACTTCCAAAGGGGCAAGTCAGCGGGAGAAGCCACTTGGCCTATCCGGCCAAGAGTCACTGTTCCCCGGCCACACTTGGCAATAGGTCCCGGGGAGGAATAATGCCCATGGAAGTAGGAGCTTCTACTTCCAAAGGGGCAAGTCAGCGGGAGAAGCCACTAGTTCTATCCGGCCAAGAGTCACTGTTCCCCGGCCACACTTGGCAGTAGGTCCCGGGGAGGAATAATGCCCATGGAAGTAGGAGCTACCACCTCCAAAGGGTGAAGACACTTGGCTCTAAGTCCCCGAGAGGTATACTGCCCATGGGAGTAAGAGCTCCTACTTCCAAAGGGGCAAGTCAGCGGGAGAAGCCACTTGGCCTATCCGGCCAAGAGTCACTGTTCCCCGGCCACACTTGGCAGTAGGTCCCGGAGAGGAATAGTGCCCATGGAAGTAGGAGCTCCTACTTCCAAAGGGGCAAGTCAGCGGGAGAAGCCACTTGGCCTACACGGCCAAGAGTCACTGTTCCCCGGCCACACTTGGCAGTAGGTCCCGGGGAGGAATAATGCCCATGGAAGTAGGAGCTACTACCTCCAAAGGGGCAAGTCAGCGGGAGAAGCCACTTGGCCTATCCGGCCAAGAGTCACTGTTCCCCGGCCACTCTTGGCAGTAGGTCCCGGGGAGGAATAATGCCCATGGAAGTAGGAGCTCCTACCTCCAAAGGGGCAAGTCAGCGGGAGAAGCCACTTGGCCTACCCGGCCAAGAGTCACTGTTCCCCGGCCACACTTGGCAGTAGGTCCCGGGGAGGAATAATGCCCATGGAAGTAGGAGCTCCTACCTCCAAAGGGGCAAGTCAGCGGGAGAAGCCACTTGGCCTATCCGGCCAAGAGTCACTGTTCCCCGGCCACACTTGGCAGTAGGTCCCGGGGAGGAATAATGCCCATGGAAGTAAGAGCTCCTACTTCCAAAGGGGCAGGTCAGCGGGAGAAGCCACTTGGCCTATCCGGCCACATGTCACTGTCCCCCGGCCAAGCTTGGCTGTAGGTCCCGGGGAGGAATAATGCCCATGGAAGTAGGAGCTCCTACTTCCAAAGGGGCAAGTCAGCGGAAGAAGCCACTAGTTCTATCCGGCCAAGAGTCACTGTTCCCCGGCCACACTTGGCAGTAGGTCCCGGGGAGGAATAATGCCCATGGAAGTAGGAGCTCCTACTTCCAAAGGGGCAAGTCAGCGGGAGAAGCCACTTGGCCTATCCGGCCAAGAGTCACTGTTCCCCGGCCACACTTGGCAGTAGGTCCCGGGGAGGAATAATGCCCATGGAAGTAAGAGCTCCTACTTCCAAAGGGGCAAGTCAGCGGGAGCAGCCACTTGGCCTATCCGTCCAAGAGTCACTGTTCCCCGGCCACACTTGGCAGTAGGTCCCGGGGAGGAATAATGCCCATGGAAGTAGGAGCTCCTACCTCCAAAGGGGCAAGTCAGCGGGAGAAGCCACTTGGCCTATCCGGCCAAGAGTCACTGTTCCCCGGCCACACTTGGCAGTAGGTCCCGGGGAGGAATAATGCCCATGGAAGTAAGAGCTCCTACTTCCAAAGGGGCAAGTCAGCGGGAGAAGCCACTTGGCCTATCCGGCCACATGTCACTGTCCCCCGGCCAAGCTTGGCTGTAGGTCCCGGGGAGGAATAATGCCCATGGAAGTAGGAGCTCCTACTTCCAAAGGGGCAAGTCAGCGGAAGAAGCCACTAGTTCTATCCGGCCAAGAGTCACTGTTCCCCGGCCACACTTGGCAGTAGGTCCCGGGGAGGAATAATGCCCATGGAAGTAGGAGCTCCTACTTCCAAAGGGGCAAGTCAGCGGGAGAAGCCACTTGGCCTATCCGGCCAAGAGTCACTGTTCCCCGGCCACACTTGGCAGTAGGTCCCGGGGAGGAATAATGCCCATGGAAGTAGGAGCTCCTACTTCCAAAGGGGCAAGTCAGCGGGAGAAGCCACTAGTTCTATCCGGCCAAGAGTCACTGTTCCCCGGCAACACTTGGCAGTAGGTCCCGGGGAGGAATAATGCCCATGGAAGTAGGAGCTACCACCTCCAAAGGGTGAAGACACTTGGCTCTAAGTCCCCGAGAGGTATACTGCCCATGGGAGTAAGAGCTCCTACTTCCAAAGGGGCAAGTCAGCGGGAGAAGCCACTTGGCCTATCCGGCCAAGAGTCACTGTTCCCCGGCCACACTTGGCAGTAGGTCCCGGGGAGGAATAATGCCCATGGAAGTAGGAGCTCCTACTTCCAAAGGGGCAAGTCAGCGGGAGAAGCCACTTGGGCTATCCGGCCACATGTCACTGTCCCCCGGCCACACTTGGCAGTAGGTCCCGGGGAGGAATAATGCCCATGGAAGTAAGAGCTCCTACTTCCAAAGGGGCAAGTCAGCGGGAGAAGCCACTTGGCCTAACCGGCCACATGTCACTGTCCCCCGGCCACACTTGGCAGTAGGTCCCGGGGAGGAATAATGCCCATGGAAGTAAGAGCTCCTACTTCCAAAGGGGCAAGTCAGCGGGAGCAGCCACTTGGCCTATCCGGCCAAGAGTCACTGTTCCCCGGCCACACTTGGCAGTAGGTCCCGGGGAGGAATAATGCCCATGGAAGTAGGAGCTCCTACTTCCAAAGGGGCAAGTCAGCGGGAGCAGCCACTTGGCCTATCCGTCCAAGAGTCACTGTTCCCCGGCCACACTTGGCTGTAGGTCCCGGGGAGGAATAATGCCCATGGAAGTAAGAGCTCCTACTTCCAAAGGGGCAAGTCAGCGGGAGAAGCCACTTGGCCTATCCGGCCACATGTCACTGTCCCCCGGCCACACTTGGCAGTAGGTCCCGGGGAGGAATAATGCCCATGGAAGTAGGAGCTACTACCTCCAAAGAGTGAAGACACTTGGCTCTAAGTCCCCGAGAGGTATAGTGCCCATGGAAGTAAGAGCTCCTACTTCCAAAGGGGCAAGTCAGCGGGAGAAGCCACTTGGCCTATCCGGCCAAGAGTCACTGTTCCCCGGCCACACTTGGCAGTAGGTCCCGGAGAGGAATAATGCCCATGGAAGTAGGAGCTCCTACTTCCAAAGGGGCAAGTCAGCGGGAGAAGCCACTTGGCATATCCGGCCAAGAGTCACTGTTCCCCGGCCACACTTGGCAGTAGGTCCCGGGGAGGAATAATGCCCATGGAAGTAGGAGCTCCTACTTCCAAAGGGGCAAGTCAGCGGGAGAAGCCACTTGGCCTATCCGGCCACATGTCACTGTCCCCCGGCCACTCTTGGCAGTAGGTCCCGGGGAGGAATAATGCCCATGGAAGTAGGAGCTCCTACTTCCAAAGGGGCAAGTCAGCGGGAGAAGCCACTTGGCCTATCCGGCCACATGTCACTGTCCCCCGGCCACTCTTGGCAGTAGGTCCCGGGGAGGAATAATGCCCATGGAAGTAGGAGCTCCTACTTCCAAAGGGGCAAGTCAGCGGGAGAAGCCACTTGGCCTACCCAGGCAAGAGTCACTGTTCCCCGGCCACACTTGGCAGTAGGTCCCGGGGAGGAATAATGCCCATGGAAGTAGGAGCTCCTACTTCCAAAGGGTCAAGTCAGCGGGAGAAGCCACTTGGCCTATCCGGCCAAGAGTCACTGTTCCCCGGCCACACTTGGCAGTAGGTCCCGGGGAGGAATAATGCCCATGGAAGTAGGAGCTCCTACTTCCAAAGGGGCAAGTCAGCGGGAGAAGCCACTTGGCCTATCCGAACAAGAGTCACTGTTCCCCGGCCACACTTGGCAGGAGGTCCCGGGGAGGAATAATGCCCATGGAAGTAGGAGCTACTACCTCCAAAGGGTGAAGACACTTGGCTCTAAGTCCCCGAGAGGTATAGTGCCCATGGAAGTAGGAGCTCCTACTTCCAAAGGGGCAAGTCAGCGGGAGAAGCAACTTGACCTATCCGGCCAAGAGTCACTGTTCCCCGGCCACACTTGGCAGGAGGTCCCGGGGAGGAATAATGCCCATGGAAGTAGGAGCTCCTACTTCCAAAGGGTCAAGTCAGCGGGAGAAGCCACTTGGCCTATCCGGCCAAGAGTCACTGTTCCCCGGCCACACTTGGCAGTAGGTCCCGGGGAGGAATAATGCCCATGGAAGTAGGAGCTCCTACTTCCAAAGGGGAAAGTAAGCGGGAGAAGCCACTTGGCCTATCCGGCCAAGAGTCACTGTTCCCCGGCCACACTTGGCAGTAGGTCCCGGGGAGGAATAATGCCCATGGAAGTAGGAGCTCCTACTTCCAAAGGGGCAAGTCAGCGGGAGAAGCCACTTGGCCTATCCGGCCAAGAGTCACTGTTCCCCGGCCACACTTGGCAGGAGGTCCCGGGGAGGAATAATGCCCATGGAAGTAGGAGCTCCTACTTCCAAAGGGGCAAGTCAGCGGGAGAAGCCACTTGGGCTATCCGGCCACATGTCACTGTCCCCCGGCAACACTTGGCAGTAGGTCCCGGGGAGGAATAATGCCCATGGAAGTAAGAGCTCCTACTTCCAAAGGGGCAAGTCAGCGGGAGAAGCCACTTGGCCTATCCGGCCACATGTCACTGTTCCCCGGCCACACTTGGCAGTAGGTCCCGGGGAGGAATAATGCCCATGGAAGTAGGAGCTCCTACTTCCAAAGGGGCAAGTCAGCGGGAGAAGCCACTTGGCCTGCCCGGCCAAGAGTCACTGTTCCCCGGCCACACTTGGCAGTAGGTCCCGGGGAGGAATAATGCCCATGGAAGTAGGAGCTCCTACTTCCAAAGGGGCAAGTCAGCGGGAGAAGCCACTTGGCCTATCCGGCCAAGAGTCACTGTCCCCCGGCCACACTTGGCAGTAGGTCCCGGGGAGGAATAATGCCCATGGAAGTAGGAGCTCCTACTTCCAAAGGGGCAAGTCAGCGGGAGAAGCCACTTCGCCTACCCGGCCAAGTGTCACTGTCCCCCGGCCAGACTTGGCGGCAAGTCCCGGGGAGGAATAATGCCCATGGAAGTAGGAGCTCACTTGGCTCTAAGTCTTCGAGAGGTATAATGCCCATGGAAGTAAGAGCTCCTACTTCCAAAGGGGCAAGTCAGCGGGAGAAGCCACTTCGCCTACCCGGCCAAGTGTCACTGTCCCCCGGCCAGACTTGGCGGCAAGTCCCGGGGAGGAATAATGCCCATGGAAGTAGGAGCTCCTACTTCCGAAGGGGCAAGTCAGCGGGAGAAGCCACTTCGCCTACCCGGCCAAGTGTCACTGTCCCCCGGCCAGACTTGGCGGCAAGTCCCGGGGAGGAATAATGCCCATGGAAGTAGGAGCTCACTTGGCTCTAAGTCTTCGAGAGGTATAATGCCCATGGAAGTAAGAGCTCCTACTTCCAAAGGGGCAAGTCAGCGGGAGAAGCCACTTCGCCTACCCGGCCAAGTGTCACTGTCCCCCGGCCAGACTTGGCGGCAAGTCCCGGGGAGGAATAATGCCCATGGAAGTAGGAGCTCCTACTTCCAAAGGGGCAAGTCAGCGGGAGAAGCCACTTGGCCTATCCGGCCAAGAGTCACTGTTCCCCGGCCACACTTGGCAGGAGGTCCCGGGGAGGAATAATGCCCATGGAAGTAGGAGCTCCTACTTCCAAAGGGGCAAGTCAGCGGGAGAAGCCACTTGGCCTATCCGGCCAAGAGTCACTGTTCCCCGGCCACACTTGGCAGTAGGTCCCGGGGAGGAATAATGCCCATGGAAGTAGGAGCTCCTACTTCCAAAGGGGCAAGTCAGCGGGAGAAGCCACTTGGCCTAACCGGCCAAGAGTCACTGTTCCCCGGCCACACTTGGCAGTAGGTCCCGGGGAGGAATAATGCCCATGGAAGTAGGAGCTCCTACTTCCAAAGGGGCAAGTCAGCGGGAGAAGCCACTTGGCCTATCCGGCCACATGTCACTGTTCCCCGGCCACACTTGGCAGTAGGTCCCGGGGAGGAATAATGCCCATGGAAGTAGGAGCTCCTACTTCCAAAGGGGCAAGTCAGCGGGAGAAGCCACTAGTTCTATCCGGCCAAGAGTCACTGTTCCCCGGCCACACTTGGCAGTAGGTCCCGGGGAGGAATAATGCCCATGGAAGTAGGAGCTCACTTGGCTCTAAGTCTTCGAGAGGTATAATGCCCATGGAAGTAAGAGCTCCTACTTCCAAAGGGGCAAGTCAGCGGGAGAAGCCACTTCGCCTACCCGGCCAAGTGTCACTGTCCCCCGGCCAGACTTGGCGGCAAGTCCCGGGGAGGAATAATGCCCATGGAAGTAGGAGCTCCTACTTCCAAAGGGGCAAGTCAGCGGGAGAAGCCACTTGGCCTATCCGGCCAAGAGTCACTGTTCCCCGGCCACACTTGGCAGTAGGTCCCGGGGAGGAATAATGCCCATGGAAGTAGGAGCTCCTACTTCCAAAGGGGCAAGTCAGCGGGAGAAGCCACTTGGCCTAACCGGCCAAGAGTCACTGTTCCCCGGCCACACTTGGCAGTAGGTCCCGGGGAGGAATAATGCCCATGGAAGTAGGAGCTCCTACTTCCAAAGGGGCAAGTCAGCGGGAGAAGCCACTTGGCCTATCCGGCCACATGTCACTGTTCCCCGGCCACACTTGGCAGTAGGTCCCGGGGAGGAATAATGCCCATGGAAGTAGGAGCTCCTACTTCCAAAGGGGCAAGTCAGCGGGAGAAGCCACTAGTTCTATCCGGCCAAGAGTCACTGTTCCCCGGCCACACTTGGCAGTAGGTCCCGGGGAGGAATAATGCCCATGGAAGTAGGAGCTCACTTGGCTCTAAGTCTTCGAGAGGTATAATGCCCATGGAAGTAAGAGCTCCTACTTCCAAAGGGGCAAGTCAGCGGGAGAAGCCACTTCGCCTACCCGGCCAAGTGTCACTGTCCCCCGGCCAGACTTGGCGGCAAGTCCCGGGGAGGAATAATGCCCATGGAAGTAGGAGCTCCTACTTCCAAAGGGGCAAGTCAGCGGGAGAAGCCACTTCGCCTACCCGGCCAAGTGTCACTGTCCCCCGGCCAGACTTGGCGGCAAGTCCCGGGGAGGAATAATGCCCATGGAAGTAGGAGCTCCTACTTCCAAAGGGGCAAGTCAGCGGGAGAAGCCACTTCGCCTACCCGGCCAAGTGTCACTGTCCCCCGGCCAGACTTGGCGGCAAGTCCCGGGGAGGAATAATGCCCATGGAAGTAGGAGCTCACTTGGCTCTAAGTCTTCGAGAGGTATAATGCCCATGGAAGTAAGAGCTCCTACTTCCAAAGGGGCAAGTCAGCGGGAGAAGCCACTTCGCCTACCCGGCCAAGTGTCACTGTCCCCCGGCCAGACTTGGCGGCAAGTCCCGGGGAGGAATAATGCCCATGGAAGTAGGAGCTCCTACTTCCAAAGGGGCAAGTCAGCGGGAGAAGCCACTTCGCCTACCCGGCCAAGTGTCACTGTCCCCCGGCCAGACTTGGCGGCAAGTCCCGGGGAGGAATAATGCCCATGGAAGTAGGAGCTCCTACTTCCAAAGGGGCAAGTCAGCGGGAGAAGCCACTTCGCCTACCCGGCCAAGTGTCACTGTCCCCCGGCCAGACTTGGCGGCAAGTCCCGGGGAGGAATAATGCCCATGGAAGTAGGAGCTCCTACTTCCAAAGGGGCAAGTCAGCGGGAGAAGCCACTTCGCCTACCCGGCCAAGTGTCACTGTCCCCCGGCCAGACTTGGCGGCAAGTCCCGGGGAGGAATAATGCCCATGGAAGTAGGAGCTCACTTGGCTCTAAGTCTTCGAGAGGTATAATGCCCATGGAAGTAAGAGCTCCTACTTCCAAAGGGGCAAGTCAGCGGGAGAAGCCACTTCGCCTACCCGGCCAAGTGTCACTGTCCCCCGGCCAGACTTGGCGGCAAGTCCCGGGGAGGAATAATGCCCATGGAAGTAGGAGCTCCTACTTCCAAAGGGGCAAGTCAGCGGGAGAAGCCACTTCGCCTACCCGGCCAAGTGTCACTGTCCCCCGGCCAGACTTGGCGGCAAGTCCCGGGGAGGAATAATGCCCATGGAAGTAGGAGCTCACTTGGCTCTAAGTCTTCGAGAGGTATAATGCCCATGGAAGTAAGAGCTCCTACTTCCAAAGGGGCAAGTCAGCGGGAGAAGCCACTTCGCCTACCCGGCCAAGTGTCACTGTCCCCCGGCCAGACTTGGCGGCAAGTCCCGGGGAGGAATAATGCCCCATGGAGCTCGGGCAGACTAGAAGTAACCTCGTCTGCCCGCTGGAGGGCGCCCTTCCCGGAGCGGAGGGGACCCCCTTGGCCACAAAGTGCAAGCCGAGTTTGGAGCTCGAAACCCGGCCACGCTTGGTCGTAGGTCCCGGTGAGGAACATGGCCATGGAAGTCGGAGCTCAAACCTCCAAATTGACCTCAGCGGGAGCACTTGCTGAGGCTGCCCGGGCATGGGTTACTGTTCCCCGGGCACACTTGGTCGTAGGTCCAAGTGTGGAACGTGTCCATGGAAGTTGAAGTGAAGAGAACCGCGAAAGGGAGTTTTTGCGCGAAGCCGCGGCCGAGGAGGGCTCACCGATCCCGGCGTGATTTCTGCCAGGCCCGGTACCCAAACCGAACTCCGCATGGTGGCTGGATCCGCGACCCTGGAACCCTGGGCCGGGAGCCTAGGGGCGAGAGGGGCCCCATGGAGCTCGGGCAGACTAGAAGTACCCTCGTCTGCCCGCTGGAGGGCGCCCTTCCCGGAGCGGAGGGGACCCCCCAAGCGACCAAGTGCAAGCCGAGTTTGGAGCTCGAAACCCGGCCACACTTGGTAGTATGTCCCGGTGAGGAACATGCCCATGGAAGTAAGAGCTCAGCGGGAGCAGCCACTCAGGCTACCCGGGAATGTGTCACTGTCCCCCGGCCAAGACTTGGCGGCAAGTCCCGGGGAGGAATAGTTCCCATGGAAGTAGCTCAGCGGGAGCAGCCACTCAGGCTACCCGGGAATGTGTCACTGTCCCCCGGCCAGACTTGGCGGCAGGTCCCGGGGAGGAATAGTGCTCATGGAAGTAGCTCAGCGGGAGCAGCCACTCAGGCTACCCGGGAATGTGTCACTGTCCCTCGGCCACACTTGGTCGTTGATTCCTGATGAGGAACATGCCCATGGAACTAAAGAGTGCAGCGGGAGCAGCCGCTCAGGCTACCCGGGAATGTGTCACTGTCCCCCGGCCAGACTTGGCGGCAGGTCCCGGGGAGGAATAGTGCCCATGGAAGTCGGAGCTCCAACCTCCAAGTTGACCTCAGCGGGAGCAGCCGCTGAGGCTACCCGGGCATGGGTGACTGTTCCCCGGCCACACTTGGTCGGAGGTCCCGGTGTGGAACATGCCCATGGAAGTTGAAGGGAAGAGAACCGCGAAAGGGAGTTTGGAGGCTGAGCCGCGGCCGAGGAGGTCTCACCGATCCCGGCGTGATTCCAGCCAGGCCCGGTACCCTATACCGAACTCGACAGGGTGGCTGTATCCGGGACCCTGGAACCCTGGGCGGGGAGCCTAGGGGCGAGAGGGGCCCCATGGAGCTCGGGCAGACTAGAAGTACCCTCGTCTGCCCGCTGGAGGGCGCCCTTCCCGGAGCGGAGGGGACCCCCCAAGCGACCAAGTGCAAGCCGAGTTTGGAGCTCGAAACCCGGCCACACTTGGTAGTATGTCCCGGTGAGGAACATGCCCATGGAAGTAAGAGCTCAGCGGGAGCAGCCACTCAGGCTACCCGGGAATGTGTCACTGTCCCCCGGCCAGACTTGGCGGCAGGTCCCGGGGAGGAATAGTGCCCATGGAAGTAGCCCAGCGGGAGCAGCCGCTCAGGCTACCCGGGAATGTGTCACTGTCCCCCGGCCAGACTTGGCGGCAGGTCCCGGGGAGGAATAGTGCTCATGGAAGTAGCTCAGCGGGAGCAGCTGCTGAGGCTACCTGGGAATGTGTCACTGTCCCTGGGCCACACTTGGTCGTTGGTTCCTGATGAGGAACATGCCCATGGAAGTAAGAGTTCAGCGGGAGAAGCCGCTCATGCTACCCGGGAATGTGTCACTGTCCCCCGGCCAGACTTGGCGGCAGGTCCCGGGGAGGAATAGTGCCCATGGAAGTCGGAGCTCCAACCTCCAAGTTGACCTCAGCGGGAGCACTTGCTGAGGCTACCCGGGCATGGGTGACTGTTCCCCGGCCACACTTGGTCGGAGGTCCCGGTGTGGAACATGCCCATGGAAGTTGAAGGGAAGAGAACCGCGAAAGGGAGTTTGGAGGCTGAGCCGCGGCCGAGGAGGTCTCACCGATCCCGGCGTGATTCCAGCCAGGCCCGGTACCCTATACCGAACTCGGCAGGGTGGCTGTATCCGGGACCCTGGAACCCTGGGCGGGGAGCCTAGGGGCGAGAGGGGCCCCATGGAGCTCGGGCAGACTAGAAGTACCCTCGTCTGCCCGCTGGAGGGCGCCCTTCCCGGAGCGGAGGGGACCCCCAAGCGACCAAGTGCAAGCCGAGTTTGGAGCTCGAAACCCGGCCACACTTGGTAGTATGTCCCGGTGAGGAACATGCCCATGGAAGTAAGAGCTCAGCGGGAGCAGCCACTCAGGCTACCCGGGAATGTGTCACTGTCCCCCGGCCAAGACTTGGCGGCAAGTCCCGGGGAGGAATAGTGCCCATGGAAGTAGCTCAGCGGGAGCAGCCGCTCAGGCTACCCGGGAATGTGTCACTGTCCCCCGGCCAGACTTGGCGGCAGGTCCCGGGGAGGAATAGTGCTCATGGAAGTAGCTCAGCGGGAGCAGCTGCTGAAGATACCCGGGAATGTGTCACTGTCCCTGGGCCACACTTGGTCGTTGGTTCCTGATGAGGAACATGCCCATGGAAGTAAGAGTTCAGCGGGAGAAGCCGCTCAGGCTACCCGGGAATGTGTCACTGTCCCCCGGCCAGACTTGGCGGCAGGTCCCGGGGAGGAATAGTGCCCATGGAAGTCGGAGCTCCAACCTCCAAGTTGACCTCAGCGGGAGCACTTGCTGAGGCTACCCGGGCATGGGCGACTGTTCCCCGGCCACACTTGGTCGGAGGTCCCGGTGTGGAACATGCCCATGGAAGTTGAAGGGAAGAGAACCGCGAAAGGGAGTTTGGAGGCTGAGCCGCGGCCGAGGAGGTCTCACCGATCCCGGCGTGATTCCAGCCAGGCCCGGTACCCTATACCGAACTCGGCAGGGTGGCTGTATCCGGGACCCTGGAACCCTGGGCGGGGAGCCTAGGGGCGAGAGGGGCCCCATGGAGCTCGGGCAGACTAGAAGTACCCTCGTCTGCCCGCTGGAGGGCGCCCTTCCCGGAGCGGAGGGGACCCCCAAGCGACCAAGTGCAAGCCGAGTTTGGAGCTCGAAACCCGGCCACACTTGGTAGTATGTCCCGGTGAGGAACATGCCCATGGAAGTAAGAGCTCAGCGGGAGCAGCCACTCAGGCTACCCGGCAATGTGTCACTGTCCCCCGGCCAAGACTTGGCGGCAAGTCCCGGGGAGGAATAGTGCCCATGGAAGTAGCTCAGCGGGAGCAGCCGCTCAGGCTACCCGGGAATGTGTCACTGTCCCCCGGCCAGACTTGGCGGCAGGTCCCGGGGAGGAATAGTGCTCATGGAAGTAGCTCAGCGGGAGCAGCTGCTGAGGCTACCCGGGAATGTGTCACTGTCCCTGGGCCACACTTGGTCGTTGGTTCCTGATGAGGAACATGCCCATGGAAGTAAGAGTTCAGCGGGAGAAGCCGCTCAGGCTACCCGGGAATGTGTCACTGTCCCCCGGCCAGACTTGGCGGCAGGTCCCGGGGAGGAATAGTGCCCATGGAAGTCGGAGCTCCAACCTCCAAGTTGACCTCAGCGGGAGCACTTGCTGAGGCTACCCGGGCATGGGCGACTGTTCCCCGGCCACACTTGGTCGGAGGTCCCGGTGTGGAACATGCCCATGGAAGTTGAAGGGAAGAGAACCACGAAAGGGAGTTTGGAGGCTGAGCCGCGGCCGAGGAGGTCTCACCGATCCCGGCGTGATTCCAGCCAGGCCCGGTACCCTATACCGAACTCGGCAGGGTGGCTGTATCCGGGACCCTGGAACCCTGGGCGGGGAGCCTAGGGGCGAGAGGGGCCCCATGGAGCTCGGGCAGACTAGAAGTACCCTCGTCTGCCCGCTGGAGGGCGCCCTTCCCGGAGCGGAGGGGACCCCCAAGCGACCAAGTGCAAGCCGAGTTTGGAGCTCGAAACCCGGCCACACTTGGTAGTATGTCCCGGTGAGGAACATGCCCATGGAAGTAAGAGCTCAGCGGGAGCAGCCACTCAGGCTACCCGGCAATGTGTCACTGTCCCCCGGCCAAGACTTGGCGGCAAGTCCCGGGGAGGAATAGTGCCCATGGAAGTAGCTCAGCGGGAGCAGCCGCTCAGGCTACCCGGGAATGTGTCACTGTCCCCCGGCCAGACTTGGCGGCAGGTCCCGGGGAGGAATAGTGCTCATGGAAGTAGCTCAGCGGGAGCAGCTGCTGAAGATACCCGGGAATGTGTCACTGTCCCTGGGCCACACTTGGTCGTTGGTTCCTGATGAGGAACATGCCCATGGAAGTAAGAGTTCAGCGGGAGAAGCCGCTCAGGCTACCCGGGAATGTGTCACTGTCCCCCGGCCAGACTTGGCGGCAGGTCCCGGGGAGGAATAGTGCCCATGGAAGTCGGAGCTCCAACCTCCAAGTTGACCTCAGCGGGAGCACTTGCTGAGGCTACCCGGGCATGGGCGACTGTTCCCCGGCCACACTTGGTCGGAGGTCCCGGTGTGGAACATGCCCATGGAAGTTGAAGGGAAGAGAACCGCGAAAGGGAGTTTGGAGGCTGAGCCGCGGCCGAGGAGGTCTCACCGATCCCGGCGTGATTCCAGCCAGGCCCGGTACCCTATACCGAACTCGGCAGGGTGGCTGTATCCGGGACCCTGGAACCCTGGGCGGGGAGCCTAGGGGCGAGAGGGGCCCCATGGAGCTCGGGCAGACTAGAAGTACCCTCGTCTGCCCGCTGGAGGGCGCCCTTCCCGGAGCGGAGGGGACCCCCAAGCGACCAAGTGCAAGCCGAGTTTGGAGCTCGAAACCCGGCCACACTTGGTAGTATGTCCCGGTGAGGAACATGCCCATGGAAGTAAGAGCTCAGCGGGAGCAGCCACTCAGGCTACCCGGGAATGTGTCACTGTCCCCCGGCCAAGACTTGGCGGCAGGTCCCGGGGAGGAATAGTGCCCATGGAAGTAGCCCAGCGGGAGCAGCCGCTCAGGCTACCCGGGAATGTGTCACTGTCCCCCGGCCAGACTTGGCGGCAGGTCCCGGGGAGGAATAGTGCTCATGGAAGTAGCTCAGCGGGAGCAGCTGCTGAGGCTACCCGGGAATGTGTCACTGTCCCTGGGCCACACTTGGTCGTTGGTTCCTGATGAGGAACATGCCCATGGAAGTAAGAGTTCAGCGGGAGAAGCCGCTCAGGCTACCCGGGAATGTGTCACTGTCCCCCGGCCAGACTTGGCGGCAGGTCCCGGGGAGGAATAGTGCCCATGGAAGTCGGAGCTCCAACCTCCAAGTTGACCTCAGCGGGAGCACTTGCTGAGGCTACCCGGGCATGGGCGACTGTTCCCCGGCCACACTTGGTCGGAGGTCCCGGTGTGGAACATGCCCATGGAAGTTGAAGGGAAGAGAACCGCGAAAGGGAGTTTGGAGGCTGAGCCGCGGCCGAGGAGGTCTCACCGATCCCGGCGTGATTCCAGCCAGGCCCGGTACCCTATACCGAACTCGGCAGGGTGGCTGTATCCGGGACCCTGGAACCCTGGGCGGGGAGCCTAGGGGCGAGAGGGGCCCCATGGAGCTCGGGCAGACTAGAAGTACCCTCGTCTGCCCGCTGGAGGGCGCCCTTCCCGGAGCGGAGGGGACCCCCAAGCGACCAAGTGCAAGCCGAGTTTGGAGCTCGAAACCCGGCCACACTTGGTAGTATGTCCCGGTGAGGAACATGCCCATGGAAGTAAGAGCTCAGCGGGAGCAGCCACTCAGGCTACCCGGCAATGTGTCACTGTCCCCCGGCCAAGACTTGGCGGCAAGTCCCGGGGAGGAATAGTGCCCATGGAAGTAGCTCAGCGGGAGCAGCCGCTCAGGCTACCCGGGAATGTGTCACTGTCCCCCGGCCAGACTTGGCGGCAGGTCCCGGGGAGGAATAGTGCTCATGGAAGTAGCTCAGCGGGAGCAGCCACTCAGGCTACCCGGGAATGTGTCACTGTCCCTGGGCCACACTTGGTCGTTGGTTCCTGATGAGGAACATGCCCATGGAAGTAAGAGTTCAGCGGGAGAAGCCGCTCAGGCTACCCGGGAATGTGTCACTGTCCCCCGGCCAGACTTGGCGGCAGGTCCCGGGGAGGAATAGTGCCCATGGAAGTCGGAGCTCCAACCTCCAAGTTGACCTCAGCGGGAGCACTTGCTGAGGCTACCCGGGCATGGGCGACTGTTCCCCGGCCACACTTGGTCGGAGGTCCCGGTGTGGAACATGCCCATGGAAGTTGAAGGGAAGAGAACCGCGAAAGGGAGTTTGGAGGCTGAGCCGCGGCCGAGGAGGTCTCACCGATCCCGGCGTGATTCCAGCCAGGCCCGGTACCCTATACCGAACTCGGCAGGGTGGCTGTATCCGGGACCCTGGAACCCTGGGCGGGGAGCCTAGGGGCGAGAGGGGCCCCATGGAGCTCGGGCAGACTAGAAGTACCCTCGTCTGCCCGCTGGAGGGCGCCCTTCCCGGAGCGGAGGGGACCCCCAAGCGACCAAGTGCAAGCCGAGTTTGGAGCTCGAAACCCGGCCACACTTGGTAGTATGTCCCGGTGAGGAACATGCCCATGGAAGTAAGAGCTCAGCGGGAGCAGCCACTCAGGCTACCCGGCAATGTGTCACTGTCCCCCGGCCAAGACTTGGCGGCAAGTCCCGGGGAGGAATAGTGCCCATGGAAGTAGCTCAGCGGGAGCAGCCGCTCAGGCTACCCGGGAATGTGTCACTGTCCCCCGGCCAGACTTGGCGGCAGGTCCCGGGGAGGAATAGTGCTCATGGAAGTAGCTCAGCGGGAGCAGCCACTCAGGCTACCCGGGAATGTGTCACTGTCCCTGGGCCACACTTGGTCGTTGGTTCCTGATGAGGAACATGCCCATGGAAGTAAGAGTTCAGCGGGAGCAGCCGCTCAGGGCTACCCGGGAATGTGTCACTGTCCCCCGGCCAGACTTGGCGGCAGGTCCCGGGGAGGAATAGTGCCCATGGAAGTCGGAGCTCCAACCTCCAAGTTGACCTCAGCGGGAGCAGCCGCTGAGGCTACCCGGGCATGGGTGACTGTTCCCCGGCCACACTTGGTCGGAGGTCCCGGTGTGGAACATGCCCATGGAAGTTGAAGGGAAGAGAACCGCGAAAGGGAGTTTGGAGGCTGAGCCGCGGCCGAGGAGGTCTCACCGATCCCGGCGTGATTCCAGCCAGGCCCGGTACCCTATACCGAACTCGGCAGGGTGGCTTTATCCGGGACCCTGGAACCCTGGGCGGGGAGCCTAGGGGCGAGAGGGGCCCCATGGAGCTCGGGCAGACTAGAAGTACCCTCGTCTGCCCGCTGGAGGGCGCCCTTCCCGGAGCGGAGGGGACCCCCCAAGCGACCAAGTGCAAGCCGAGTTTGGAGCTCGAAACCCGGCCACACTTGGTAGTTGGTCCCGGTGAGGAACATGCCCATGGAAGTAAGAGCTCAGCGGGAGCAGCCACTCAGGCTACCCGGGAATGTGTCACTGTCCCCCGGCCAAGACTTGGCGGCAAGTCCCGGGGAGGAATAGTGCCCATGGAAGTAGCTCAGCGGGAGCAGCCACTCAGGCTACCCGGGAATGTGTCACTGTCCCTCGGCCACACTTGGTCGTAGGTCCCGGTGAGGAACATGCCCATGGAAGTCGGAGCTCCAACCTCCAACCGGGTGAAGCCTCCGAGAGCTAGCCGGGAATAGGGCGCCAATCCCGGCTACCGCCCTCCAGGCTTGCCCCGGTCGAAAGACCTACGTCCTCGCACCAGCACAAGCGCAAAAATTTTCTAAGTGTGGGAGAACCGAGGACCCGCCCGGTGGCACTCTGCCTCTCGCTGCCGCCCTCCTGGAAGCGTCCTCGGTCACTGTGTGTGCGGCAGATATCAGAGCTCCGGAAAGGTGAAAAAGAACCGGTAAGAGGGCGAATCCGGCAGCTCCCTGCCGGGCGAGGACCACCGCGAGCGGCGGGGACGTCAGACGGGAGACGCGCGGCGGACCTTCCGTCGGAGTGCCTGGGATTTTGACCTCGGAGAAGTTCGAAAAAATTATGCGGTCGGAGCTGTCTGCCCCGGCCGGGGAAGGCTCACCGCCGGCGGCTGCCAACCCCTGGCTTGCCCGCTGGATGCCCTTTCGGAGGCTGCTGAAAAAGAACTGTCAGGCGGGCACCTCTCGGAAGAACCGCAGACCAAAACGACCGGTAAAAATTTTGGGCGATCCGACACGTAGTGCACCTTCGGCGGCAGAGAAAAGCAGCAAAAATACCGGTCAGAGAAGGGGAGTTTTGGTCGACTCTGCCAGGTTTTTGCACTAAGTCAGATCCGTAATGCCAGCGGGACTGAGTCGCTTTTGCGTGCCGTGGTCCTGGAGGCCTGCTCGGACAGAGCGGTCCTTCGGGTCCCGCGGGAAGGGGCATTTCATGTTCCTCTGCGGGAGGTGATCCATTTTCTGCGGGAAATGGCGAGCCCCCTCGGCTACAAGAGTGTGTAGGTCCCGCTCAACAGTCTACGTCCTTAACCATCGGGGACTTTGTAGATTTTGCCCAAAATCGCTCTCCGCAGAACAGAGCGTGAGGTCTCCGCGGCGGAGGCCGGAAAAGGTGCGAGGTGAGCGGCATGGTATGACTGGGCTCGTGCCGCTCACTGCTACCCGGAGCGTGGCGCCCTCCGGGTAAAAAGCTAGCCGGGGCGAGTAGGTGGGTTGACGGGCGCATAAGCAACGCCGTCCCCGCCGTACAAGGTGCCGGTGGCCTGGCGAACCACCGGCGTAAGGCTAGCCAGGGCGTACCGCGGGGCAGAGGGCGCATAAGCCACGCTCTCTCTCCATCCCACCAGCACAAGCGAAAAATTTTCAAAGTGTGGGAGAACCGGCTTCCCGACCGGTGGCACTCTGCCTCTCTCTGCCGCCCTCCTGGAAGCGTCCTCGGTCACTCGGAGTACGGCAGATTTAAGAGCTCCGGAATGGTGAAAAAGAACCGGAGAGAGGGCGACTCCGGCTTCTCTCTGCCGGGCGAGGACCACCGCAGGCGGCGGGGACCTCTGACAGGAGGCGGCGCTGCGGGCAGGCTTTAAAAGTGCCTGGGCTTTTGGCCTCGGCGAAAGTCGAAAAAATTATGCGGTCGGAGCTTTCTGCCCCGGCCGGGGAAGGCTCACCGCCGGCGGCTGCCAACCCCTGGCTTGCCCGCTGGATGCCCTTTCGGAGGCTGCTGAAAAAGAACTGTCAGGCGGGCACCTCTCGGAAGAACCGCAGACCAAAACGACCGGTAAAAATTTTGGGCGATCCGACCCGTAGTGCACCTTCGGCGGCAGAGAAAAGCAACAAAAATACCGGTCAGAGAAGGGGAGTTTTGGTCGACTCTGCCAGGTTTTTGCACTAAGTCAGATCCGTAATGCCAGCGGGACTGAGTCGCTTTTGCGTGCCGTGGTCCTGGAGGCCTGCTCGGACAGAGCGGTCCTTCGGGTCCCGCGGGAAGGGGCATTTCATGTTCCTCTGCGGGAGGTGATCCATTTTCTGCGGGAAATGGCGAGCCCCTTCGGCTACAAGAGTGTGTAGGTCCCGCTCAACAGTCTACGTCCTTAACCATCGGGGACTTTGTAGATTTTGCCCAAAATCGCTCTCCGCAGAACAGAGCGTGAGGTCTCCGCGGCGGAGGCCGGAAAAGGTGCGAGGTGAGCGGCATGGTATGACTGGGCTCGTGCCGCTCACTGCTACCCGGAGCGTGGCGCCCTCCGGGTAAAAGGCTAGCCGGGGCGAGTAGGTGGGATGACGGGCGCATAAGCAACGCCGTCCCCGCCGTACAAGGTGCCGGTGGCCTGGCGAACCACCGGCGTAAGGCTAGCCAGGGCGTACCGCGGGGCAGAGGGCGCATAAGCCACGCTCTCTCTCCATCCCACCAGCACAAGCGAAATATTTTCAAAGTGTGGGAGAACCGGCTTCCCGACCGGTGGCACTCTGCCTCTCGCTGCCGCCCTCCTGGAAGCGTCCTCGGTCACTCGGAGTACGGCAGATTTAAGAGCTCCGGAATGGTGAAAAAGAACCGGAGAGAGGGCGACTCCGGCTTCTCTCTGCCGGGCGAGGACCACCGCAGGCGGCGGGGACGTCTGACAGGAGACGGCGCTGCGGGCAGGCTTTAAAAGTGCATGGGGTTTTGGCCTCGGCAAAAGTCGAAAAAATTATGCGGTCGGAGCTTTCTGCCCCGGCCGGGGAAGGCTCACCGCCGGCGGCTGCCAACCCCTGGCTTGCCCGCTGGATGCCCTTTCGGAGGCTTCTGAAAAAGAACTGTCAGGCGGGCACCTCTCGGAAGAACCGCAGACCAAAACGACCGGTAAAAATTTTGGGCGATCCGACCCGTAGTGCACCTTCGGCGGCAGAGAAAAGCAACAAAAATACCGGTCAGAGAAGGGGAGTTTTGGTCGACTCTGCCAGGTTTTTGCACTAAGTCAGATCCGTAATGCCAGCGGGACTGAGTCGCTTTTGCGTGCCGTGGTCCTGGAGGCCTGCTCGGACAGAGCGGTCCTGCGGGTCCCGCGGGAAGGGGCATTTCATGTTCCTCTGCGGGAGGTGATCCATTTTCTGCGGGAAATGGCGAGCCCCTTCGGCTACAAGAGTGTGTAGGTCCCGCTCAACAGTCTACGTCCTTAACCATCGGGGACTTTGTAGATTTTGCCCAAAATCGCTCTCCGCAGAACAGAGCGTGAGGTCTCCGCGGCGGAGGCCGGAAAAGGTGCGAGGTGAGCGGCATGGTATGACTGGGCTCGTGCCGCTCACTGCTACCCGGAGCGTGGCGCCCTCCGGGTAAAAGGCTAGCCGGGGCGAGTAGGTGGGATGACGGGCGCATAAGCAACGCCGTCCCCGCCGTACAAGGTGCCGGTGGCCTGGCGAACCACCGGCGTAAGGCTAGCCAAGGGCGTACCGCGGGGCAGAGGGCGCATAAGCCACGCTCTCTCTCCATCCCACCAGCACAAGCGAAAAATTTTCAAAGTGTGGGAGAACCGGCTTCCCGACCGGTTGCACTCTGCCTCTCGCTGCCGCCGTCCTGGAAGCGTCCTCGGTCACTCGGAGTACGGCAGATTTAAGAGCTCCGGAATGGTGAAAAAGAACCGGAGAGAGGGCGACTCCGGCTTCTCTCTGCCGGGCGAGGACCACCGCAGGCGGCGGGGACGTCTGACAGGAGACGGCGCTGCGGGCAGGCTTTAAAAGTGCATGGGGTTTTGGCCTCGGAGAAAGTCGAAAAAATTATGCGGTCGGAGCTGTCTGCCCCGGCCGGGGAAGGCTCACCTCCGGCGGCTGCCAACCCCTGGCTTGCCCGCTGGATGGCCTTTCGGAGGCTGCTGAAAAAGAACTGTCAGGCGGGCACCTCTCGGAAGAACCGCAGACCAAAACGACCGGTAAAAATTTTGGGCGATCCGACCCGTAGTGCACCTTCGGCGGCAGAGAAAAGCAACAAAAATACCGGTCAGAGAAGGGGAGTTTTGGTCGACTCTGCCAGGTTTTTGCACTAAGTCAGATCCGTAATGCCAGCGGGACTGAGTCGCTCTTGCGTGCCGTGGTCCTGGAAGCCTGCTCGGACAGAGTGGTCCTTCGGGTCCCGCGGGAAGGGGCATTTCATGTTCCTCTGCGGGAGGTGATCCATTTTCTGCGGGAAATGGCGAGCCCCTTCGGCTACAAGAGTGTGTAGGTCCCGCTCAACAGTCTACGTCCTTAACCATCGGGGACTTTGTAGATTTTGCCCAAAATCGCTCTCCGCAGAACAGAGCGGGAGGTCTCCGCGGCGGAGGCCGGAAAAGGTGCGAGGTGAGCGGCATGGTATGACTGGGCTCGTGCCGCTCACTGCTACCCGGAGCGTGGCGCCCTCCGGGTAAAAGGCTAGCCGGGGCGAGTAGGTGGATTGACGGGCGCATAAGCAACGCCGTCCCCGCCGTACAAGGTGCCGGTGGCCTGGCGAACCACCGGCGTAAGGCTAGCCAAGGGCGTACCGCGGGGCAGAGGGCGCATAAGCCACGCCGTCCCCGCTGTACAAGGTGCCGGTGGCCTGGCGAACCACCGGCGTAAGGCTAGCCAAGGGCGTACCGCGGGGCAGAGGGCGCATAAGCCACGCTCTCTCTCCATCCCACCAGAACAAGCGAAAAAATTTCAAAGTGTGGGAGAACCGGCTTCCCGACCGGTGGCACTCTGCCTCTCGCTGCCGCCCTCCTGGAAGCGTCCTCGGTCACTCGGTGTCCGGCAGATTTCAGAGCTCCGGAATGGTGAAAAAGAACCGGTGAGAGGGCGAATCCGGCTTCTCTCTGCCGGGCGAGGACCACCGCAGGCGGCAAGGGACGTCTGCCAGGAGACGGCGCTGCGGGCAGGCTTTAAAAGTGCATGGGGTTTTGGCCTCGGCGAAAGTCGAAAAAATTTTGCGGTCGGAGCTGTCTGCCCCGGCCGGGGAAGGCTCACCGCCGGCGGCTGCCAACCCCTGGCTTGCCCGCTGGATGCCCTTTCGGAGGCTGCTGAAAAAGAACTGTCAGGCGGGCACCTCTCGGAAGAACCGCAGACCAAAACGACCGGTAAAAATTTTGGGCGATCCGACCCTCAGTGCACCTTCGGCGGCAGAGAAAAGCAACAAAAACACCGGTCAAAGAAGGGAGGTTTTGGTCGACTCTGCCTGGTTTTTGCACAAAGTCAGATCCGTAATGCCAGCGGGACTGAGTCGCTTTTGCGTGCCGTGGTCCTGGAGGCCTGCTCGGACAGAGCGGTCCTTCGGGTCCCGCGGGAAGGGGCATTTCATGTTCCTCTGCGGGAGGTGGTCCATTTTCTGCGGGAAATGGCGAGCCCCATCGGCTACAAGAGTGTGTAGGTCCCGCTCAACAGTCTACGTCCTTAACCATCGGGGACTTTGTAGATTTTGGCAGAAATCGCCCCCCGCAGGTCCTAGCGGGAGGTCTCCGCGGCGGAGGCCGGAGAGGGCGCGAGGTGAGCGGCATGGTATGACTGGGTTCGTGCCGCTCACTGGTACCCGGAGCGTGGCGCCCTCCGGGTAAAAGGCTAGCCGGGGCGAGTAGGTGGGTTGACGGGCGCATAAGCCACGCCGTCCCCGCCGTACAAGGTGCCGGTGGCCTGGCGAACCACCGGCGTAAGGCCAGCCAGGGCGGACCGCGGGGCAGAGGGCGCATAAGCCACGCTCTCTCTCCATCCCACCAGAACAAGCGAAAAATTTTCAAAGTGTGGGAGAACCGGCGACCCGACCGGTGGCACTCTGCCTCTCGCTGCCGCCCTCCTGGAAGCGTCCTCGGTCACTCGGTGTCCGGCAGATTTCAGAGCTCCGGAATGGTGAAAAAGAACCGGAGAGGGGGCGACTCCGGCTTCTCTCTGCCGGGCGAGGACCACCGCAGGCGGCAAGGGACGTCTGACAGGAGACGGCGCTGCGGGCAGGCTTTAAAAGTGCATGGGGTTTTGGCCTCGGCGAAAGTCGAAAAAATTTTGCGGTCGGAGCCGTCTGCCCCGGCCGGGGAAGGCTCACCGCCGGCGGCTGCCAACCCCTGGCTTGCCCGCTGGATGGCCTTTCGGAGGCTGCTGAAAAAGAACTGTCAGGCGGGCACCTCTCGGAAGAACCGCAGACCAAAACGACCGGTAAAAATTTTGGGCGATCCGACCCTCAGTGCACCTTCGGCGGCAGAGAAAAGCATCAAAAATACCGGTCAAAGAAGCGAGGTTTTGGTCGACTCTGCCAGGTTTTTGCACAAAGTGTTGGCATCGTGCGGCGTCGCGCTTTGCCGTACCGTATCCCCAATGGAGCGGCGCCCGGCGGGGTAGGCTAGCCATGTGAGGTCGAGGGCGGGAGGACGGGACGTAAGCCAGGCCGTTCTCCACAAGAAATTCCGGACGCGGAGACCCCTTCTCCGCCCTACGGTCCCCAATGGGGTGGCGCCCGGCGGGTGAGGCTAGCCATGGGAGGACGGGACGTAAGCCAGGCCGTTCTCCACAAGAAATTCCGTACGCGGAGACCCCTTCTCCGCCCTACGGTCCCCAATGGGGTGGCGCCCGGCGGGTGAGGCTAGCCATGTGAGGTCGAGGGCGGGAGGACGGGACGTAAGCCAGGCCGTTCTCCACAAGTAAATTCCGGACGCGGAGACCCCTTCTCCGCCCTACGGTCCCCAATGGGGTGGCGCCCGGCGGGTGAGGCTAGCCGTGTGAGGTCGAGGGCGGGAGGACGGGACGTAAGCCAGGCCGTTCTCCACAAGTAAATTCCGGACGCGGAGACCCCTTCTCCGCCCTACGGTCCCCAATGGGGTGGCGCCCGGCGGGTGAGGCTAGCCATGTGAGGTCGAGGGCGGGAGGACGGGACGTAAGCCAGGCCGTTCTCCACAAGTAAATTCCGGACGCGGAGACCCCTTCTCCGCCCTACGGTCCCCAATGGGGTGGCTCCCGGCGGGTGAGGCTAGCCATGTGAGGTCGAGGGCGGGAGGACGGGACGCAAGCCAGGCCGTTCTCCACAAACTCCCAGCGGTAGAGTCTCGGCTCTCCGCTCTTTTGATCGATCTGACACAGCGCGATCCGGCGGGGCAGGGCACTTTGCTCGGTCAGGGGTATTGGCCCCGGCCGGTTTATGGTAAAGCGTTCCTTAGCCTCAGTCTTGGTCGCGCATCAATCCCCCGCTCCCCGTGAGCGGCTGTCGTCCTCTGCCTAAGGTTGTGTAGCGCGGTGCCAGTGTGGTCCTCGCACGGCCCCGCTCCTGCCACAGCGGTAGGACTCTCTGCTTCGGCTGAGGTTTGCTACGAAGCGTATGGAACGGGCGTACTCCACCGTACCGTGGGTGGGGGGCGGCGGCGTTGGCGGCGGCAGCGTCCAGCGCGGAGCTCCGGCTCCCGCGGCAGCGCCTCGCCTAGTGTCCCTCGGGCAAGTCCAATCGCCCCCCGCCCGGTCGGAGAGCGCAGACACACCTCTGTGTCCACGGTTTATTTCCGCAGCACGAAAAGGGACGGCTCCCGCCTGCTCCTCGCGGCGGCGACGAGGCTTAGACCCACCGTGGCGTATCCGCGGTAGGTATGCTCGTCGGTCGGAGGAGCGGTTGCGGTCGAGTGGTCCCCAGTGTACCCTGTTAGCGCTGCCCGCCTACGCCTGAAGAGCTGCGGACCGAGAAAAAGGTTCGCTCCGCTGCTGACGGCGAAGCGCGCGGCACGCCGCGGAAGAGGAGAGGGAGCGGTCGCCCCCGGGGCGGCTCCCCTCCGAGTCCGGCAGAAGCAGAGATTGTAGCGGAGGGGGGGTTTCTAAATTCCCCGGGCGTGTTATCCCCAGCGGTAGCCTTTGAACTCTTCAACCGCAAGCACGATCGCACGTTCACAGCACCCGTCACTAGGAGCCGGGCCAGAGGCGGGCGGCAGACGAAACCGACATGAGCGCTTAAGGGTATTGCACCCCCGGCGCCCAGACCCTGGAAATTGAGTCTGCCCCCAAAGCCCACCCGCGTCCTCCTTGGCGCTCCCGGAGTACATGGTCGTAGATGGGCCATCGGTCGCTAATGCCAAACTGCGTCCCAGGGGTGCGTCCCCTCTGACCAACGGCAGACCCATCCCTCTCGCCAATCCGCGGATCCCCGCCAGGTCCCGAACAGGGCTCGTCCTTTAGCGTTTCAAATGCGCCCTCCCCGCCATACGAGGGGTTGAGGACCGTAGCCTTCCCTTACGAGAGGCACCAGGGGTGCGCCTGCTCGAGGGCCCGGCCGTGGGCGTAACGCTTGGGCCGCCCGGGGGAGTCGGTAGACCATGGGAGACCAACACTCGCACACGAACGTTGCCCGTGCTTTTGTGGAAGAGAGCTTCTTGCGAGGTTGTCGCTGCGGTGGCGCCCGGACAAACCCTATCCCTAAAACTTCTGGGGAATTGGCGTCTAAGCCTGCACCCTGCTCGGTATCCCTGCACCCACGAAGGGGGCCGTGGAAGGCTTGGGGTCGCGCCGGCGAAACCGACCGGATGCCCGGGGTACTGAACCCCCGGGGTCCCACCCTGGAAATTGAGCCGTCCGACCCCGCCACGTCTTCCTAGTGCTCTCCTTGGCTCCCCCGCCTGTGGGCATCGTTAGGGGCTGCGGTCATCAGCGCCGGCTAAGCTTCGGCAACACGGCCGACCCACCCCTTCGGCGCCTGGGGGTGCCTGGTCCCAGTCCGGGCCGTTCCGTAGGGGCGGCTATCCCTTACATGAGGGACTCGGTGCGTCCGCTCGGGCTGCGGGGCTCCGGCTCCGACAGCCGGGGAGCTGGTTTTGACCGCGGGCCTCGACGGGAACCGGCAGGGACCGGACTAGGCGTCAAGCCGAAAATAACCCCGGCACCCTCTGCTTCCAAAGCGAGGGGACCTTTGGCCGAGCGGGGCACCGGAAGCCGAACCGACCCCAACCCCTCTTCTTACCCCAGGGCTGGGCTGACCAATCCCCTGATCGGGTCTAAAATGGAAGAAGGGGATTCGAGGGAAGGGGCTGGCGGAAGGCAGTTGCCCGACGGAGTAGGCGAAGGCCAGGCCGTTTCCGAGTCCCGAGCAGAGGAGGGCGAACTCGGCTCTTCATCGACCGACGGCGAGGCGAGGGCGGTGGCTGCCGCGGGGAAGACTCCATTGCTCGTCAGCGCGCTAGGAGCGGGGCCGACTGGCTGCTCGGGGTATGGCATCCCCGGGGGCCCACCCTGGAAATCTTCGCTCCTCAGCCGCTGCAGGTTATAAGGTCCCGCCGCGCGTAAGCGCTCAACTCTCCGACCCACGGATGTCGAGCCCATGGTGAGCCGGCCGTTTCGTACGGGGAAAAGGGGTCCTCTGGCCCCACATCGATCGAGGGGGTTTAGATCCGCGGAGGCACGCACCGCGAGGCGAATCGCTGCTTTCCCCAAGAGGTTAACCTTCAAACCACCGAGTAGGTTCGGGGCAGGGCCGACAGTCTGCACTGGGGTATTGCATCCCTGGTGGGGCGACCCTGGAAATCTCTGCCCCTTTCCACTCCTTCGGTTGGGCCTCTCGTCGGGGCGAGCGTAAGTCGGCAAGCAGACGTGGGAAGAGGCTTCTTACCGGTGACACTCCTTTCGTGAGAGAGGCAGGTACTCGCCCCGGACCCCGGTCCAAATCTGCGCGGGCCGGACGGCGTCGGCCCTAGCCGAAGGCCGCTCCCGCGAAGCCAGGGAGCCGAAAATAACCCCGACACCCTCCGCGACCTCGCGTGCTTCCAAAGCGAGGGGAACCTTTGGCCGAGCGGGGCACCCGAAGCCGAACCGACCCCAACCCCTCTTCTTACCCCAGGGCTGGGCTGACCAATCCCCTGATCGGGTCTAAAATGGAAGAAGGGGATTCGAGGGAAGGGGCTGGCGGAAGGCAGTTGCCCGACGGAGTAGGCGAAGGCCAGGCCGTTTCCAAATCCCGAGCAGAGGAAGGGCGAACGACGTTCTTCATCGACCGACGGCGAGGCTAGGGCGAGGGCGGTGGCTGCCGCGGGGAAGACTCCATTGCTTGCCAGCGTGCTAGGAGCGGGGCCGACAGGCTGCTCGGGGTATGGCATCCCCGGGGGCCCACCCTGGAAATCTTCGCTCCTCAGCCGCTGCAGGTTATAAGGTCCCGCCGCGCGTAAGCGCTCAACTCCCCGACCCACGGACGTCGAGCCCATGGTGAGCTGACAGTTTCGTACGGGGAAAAGGGGTCCTCTGGCCCCACATCGATCGAGGGGGTTTAGATCCGCGGAGGCACGCACCGCGAGGCGAATCGCTGCTTTTCCCCAAGAGGTTAACCTTCAAACCACCGAGTAGGTTCGGGGCAGGGCCGACTGTCTGCACTGGGGTATTGCATCCCTGGTGGGGCGACCCTGGAAATCTCTGCCCCTTTCCACTCTTTCGGTTGGGCCTCTCGTCGGGGCGAGCGTAAGTCGGCAAGCAGACGTGGGAAGAGGCTTCTTACCGGTGACACTCCCTTCGTGAGAGAGGCAGGTACTCGCCCCGCACCCCGGTCCAAATCTGCTCGGTCCGGCCGTCGTCGGCCCTAGCCGAAGGCCGCTCCCGCGAAGCCAGGCGATCCGAACCGAGGATCCGCGCGAGCCTTCTCCAAGCCCTCTGCCGGGCGCTGGTGTTGAAAGCGTAGCGGACCCTGTTCGCCGGAGCGATAGGAGCGGAGCACCGGTCCCGCAGGGTTGAAAGCTGGGTAGCAGCGCCGTAGCTTCCCTCCCAGCCTTCCCCCGGACCTGGCGCCCGATCCCCTCCGCTCCTCTCTGCGTTGGCGGGCGGCGCTGCATGGGTACGTCGCGACGGCTCCTATCGTCTCTCTCGCTTAACAGTGTGGAGAGGTGGTGGTGGAGCCGTCCGACACTCGAGGTGCTGAAGTTGAGCGTCCAATGCTTTCCTTCTATGCGCAGCCTACAGGAGCTGTCCGAGCTTCGGAGGTGCTGATGGAGGTGAGAGTCGAGCGCCACTTCTTGGCTGAACTGAGTGGGGAAAGCCAGCGACTGCGAGAGGGAGGGGAAGGGAAGGCTTTTTCGGGTCCTTGGAAGGGACCGAGAGCATCTTTCTTGCCCCCCTGCCCTAAGCTCCATCCAATGTTGTCTGCGAGGTCTTCTCCGGCGGCGGAGAAGCGCTGCGGTAGCAGCAGCAGCAACGAGCGTTCCCATTAGCTCACGGAGCCTGACTCCAAGAGTCTACCCCTCAGAGCTCGGCTACCTGGTTGATCCTGCCAGTAGTATATGCTTGTTTTAAAGATTAAGCCATGCATGTCTAAGTACTGACTATTCTTTACGGTGAAACTGCGAATGGCTCATTAAATCAGTTATGGTTCCTTTGATCGTTCCGCATTGATGATGTGCTACTCGGATAACTGTGGCAATTCTAGAGCTAATACGTGCCCAAGAGCGCTGCCCTCCAGGAAGGCGTGCATTTATCAGACTTAAAACCAATCCGGGGAGCCCTGGTCCGCGGCGGGTCTCCGGGCCCGCTGCGGCGCCAGCCCCGTCCTAGACTTGGCGACTCTAGGTGACCTCGGGCCGATCGCACGTCCTCCGTGACGGCGACGATCTATTCAG
>NW_027284978.1:180000-205000 GCF_040894005.1 Engystomops pustulosus
TCCGGCGGCATGTCACTGTTCCCCGGCCAGACTTGGCGGCAAGTCCCGGGGGACGAACAAGCCCATGGAAGTAGGGGCTCAGCGGGAGCAGCCAGTTGGCCTATCCGGCCACATGTCACTGTCCCCCGGCCAGACTTGGCGGCAGGTCCCGGGGAGGAACAAGCCCATGGAAGTAGGAGCTCCTACTTCCAAAGCGATGACGTCAGCGGGAGCAGCCGCTCGGCCGTATCCGGCGGCATGTCACTGTTCCCCGGCCAGACTTGGCGGCAAGTCCCGGGGGACGAACAAGCCCATGGAAGTAGGGGCTCAGCGGGAGCAGCCAGTTGGCCTATCCGGCCACATGTCACTGTCCCCCGGCCAGACTTGGCGGCAGGTCCCGGGGAGGAACAAGCCCATGGAAGTAGGAGCTCCTACTTCCAAAGCGATGACGTCAGCGGGAGCAGCCGCTCGGCCGTATCCGGCGGCATGTCACTGTTCCCCGGCCAGACTTGGCGGCAAGTCCCGGGGGACGAACAAGCCCATGGAAGTAGGGGCTCAGCGGGAGCAGCCAGTTGGCCTATCCGGCCACATGTCACTGTCCCCCGGCCAGACTTGGCGGCAAGTCCCGGGGAGGAACAAGCCCATGGAAGTAGGAGCTCCTACTTCCAAAGCGATGACGTCAGCGGGAGAAGCCGCTCGGCCTATCCGGCCACATGTCACTGTCCCCCGTCCACACTTGGCTATAGGTCCCGGGGAGGAATAATGCCCATGGAAGTAGGAGCTCCTACTTCCTAAGGGGCAAGTCAGCGGGAGCAGCCACTTGGCCTATCCGGCCAAGTTTCACTGTTCCCCGGCCACACTTGGCTGTAGGTCCCGGAGAGGAATAATGCCCATGGAAGTAAGAGCTCCTACCTCCAAAGGGGCAAGTCAGCGGGAGAAGCCACTTGGCCTATCCGGCCACATGTCACTGTCCCCCGGCCAAGCTTGGCTGTAGGTCCCGGGGAGGAATAATGCCCATGGAAGTAGGAGCTCCTACTTCCAAAGGGGCAAGTCAGCGGAAGAAGCCACTAGTTCTATCCGGCCAAGAGTCACTGTTCCCCGGCCTTACTTGGCAGTAGGTCCCGGGGAGGAATAATGCCCATGGAAGTAGGAGCTCCTACTTCCAAAGGGGCAAGTCAGCGGGAGAAGCCACTTGGCCTATCCGGCCAAGAGTCACTGTTCCCCGGCCACTCTTGGCAGTAGGTCCCGGGGAGGAATAATGCCCATGGAAGTAGGAGCTCCTACTTCCAAAGGGGCAAGTCAGCGGGAGAAGCCACTAGTTCTATCCGGCCAAGAGTCACTGTTCCCCGGCTACACTTGGCAGTAGGTCCCGGGGAGGAATAATGCCCATGGAAGTAGGAGCTACTACCTCCAAAGGGTGAAGACACTTGGCTCTAAGTCCCCGAGAGGTATACTGCCCATGGGAGTAAGAGCTCCTACTTCCAAAGGGGCAAGTCAGCGGGAGAAGCCACTTGGCCTACCCGGCCAAGAGTCACTGTTCCCCGGCCACACTTGGCAGTAGGTCCCGGGGAGGAATAATGCCCATGGAAGTAGGAGCTCCTACTTCCAAAGGGGCAAGTCAGCGGGAGAAGCCACTTGGCCTATCCGGCCACATGTCACTGTCCCCCGGCCACACTTGGCTGTAGGTCCCGGGGTGGAATAATGCCCATGGAAGTAGGAGCGCCTACCTCCAAAGGGTGAAGACACTTGGCTCTAAGTCCCCGAGAGGTATACTGCCCATGGAAGTGAGAGCTCCTACTTCCAAAGGGGCAAGTCAGCGGGAGAAGCCACTTGGCCTATCCGGCCAAGAGTCACTGTTCCCCGGCCACACTTGGCAGTAGGTCCCGGGGAGGAATAATGCCCATGGAAGTAAGAGCTCCTACTTCCATAGGGGCAAGTCAGCGGGAGCAGCCACTTGGCCTATCCGGCCAAGTGTCACTGTTCCCCGGCCACACTTGGCTGTAGGTCCCGGAGAGGAATAATGCCCATGGAAGTAAGAGCTCCTACCTCCAAAGGGTGAAGACACTTGGCTCTAAGTCCCCGAGAGGTATACTGCCCATGGAAGTGAGAGCTCCTACTTCCAAAGGGGCAAGTCAGCGGGAGAAGCCACTTGGCCTATCCGGCCAAGAGTCACTGTTCCCCGGCCACACTTGGCAGTAGGTCCCGGGGAGGAATAATGCCCATGGAAGTAGGAGCTCCTACTTCCAAAGGGGCAAGTCAGCGGGAGAAGCCACTTGGCCTACCCGGCCAAGAGTCACTGTTCCCCGGCCACACTTGGCAGTAGGTCCCGGGGAGGAATAATGCCCATGGAAGTAGGAGCTCCTACTTCCAAAGGGGCAAGTCAGCGGGAGAAGCCACTTGGCCTATCCGGCCACATGTCACTGTCCCCCGGCCACACTTGGCTGTAGGTCCCGGGGAGGAATAATGCCCATGGAAGTAGGAGCGCCTACTTCCAAAGGGGCAAGTCAGCGGGAGCAGCCACTTGGCCTATCCGGCCAAGTGTCACTGTTCCCCGGCCACACTTGGCTGTAGGTCCCGGAGAGGAATAATGCCCATGGAAGTAAGAGCTCCTACCTCCAAAGGGTGAAGACACTTGGCTCTAAGTCCCCGAGAGGTATACTGCCCATGGAAGTGAGAGCTCCTACTTCCAAAGGGGCAAGTCAGCGGGAGAAGCCACTTGGCCTATCCGGCCAAGAGTCACTGTTCCCCGGCCACACTTGGCAGTAGGTCCCGGGGAGGAATAATTCCCATGGAAGTAAGAGCTCCTACTTCCATAGGGGCAAGTCAGCGGGAGAAGCCACTTGGCCTATCCGGCCAAGAGTCACTGTTCCCCGGCCACACTTGGCAGTAGGTCCCGGGGAGGAATAATGCCCATGGAAGTAGGAGCTCCTACTTCCAAAGGGGCAAGTCAGCGGGAGAAGCCACTTGGCCTATCCGGCCACATGTCACTGTCCCCCGGCCACTCTTGGCTGTAGGTCCCGGGGAGGAATAATGCCCATGGAAGTAGGAGCTCCTACTTCCAAAGGGGCAAGTCAGCGGGAGAAGCCACTTGGACTATCCGGCCAAGAGTCACTGTTCCCCGGCCACACTTGGCAGTATGTCCCGGGGAGGAATAATGCCCATGGAAGTGGGAGCTCCTACTTCCAAAGGGGCAAGTCGGCGGGAGAAGCCACTTGGCCTATCCGGCCAAGAGTCACTGTTCCCCGGCCACACTTGGCAGTAGGTCCCGGGGAGGAATAATGCCCATGGAAGTAGGAGCTCCTACTTCCAAAGGGGCAAGTCAGCGGGAGAAGCCACTTGGCCTATCCGGCCAAGAGTCACTGTTCCCCGGCCACTCTTGGCAGTAGGTCCCGGGGAGGAATAATGCCCATGGAAGTAGGAGCTCCTACTTCCAAAGGGGCAAGTCAGCGGGAGAAGCCACTAGTTCTATCCGGCCAAGAGTCACTGTTCCCCGGCTACACTTGGCAGTAGGTCCCGGGGAGGAATAATGCCCATGGAAGTAGGAGCTACTACCTCCAAAGGGTGAAGACACTTGGCTCTAAGTCCCCGAGAGGTATACTGCCCATGGGAGTAAGAGCTCCTACTTCCAAAGGGGCAAGTCAGCGGGAGAAGCCACTTGGCCTACCCGGCCAAGAGTCACTGTTCCCCGGCCACACTTGGCAGTAGGTCCCGGGGAGGAATAATGCCCATGGAAGTAGGAGCTCCTACTTCCAAAGGGGCAAGTCAGCGGGAGAAGCCACTTGGCCTACCCGGCCAAGAGTCACTGTTCCCCGGCCACACTTGGCAGTAGGTCCCGGGGAGGAATAATGCCCATGGAAGTAGGAGCTCCTACTTCCAAAGGGGCAAGTCAGCGGGAGAAGCCACTTGGCCTATCCGGCCAAGAGTCACTGTCCCCCGGCCACACTTGGCTGTAGGTCCCGGGGATGAATAATGCCCATGGAAGTAGGAGCTCCTACTTCCAAAGGGGCAAGTCAGCGGAAGAAGCCACTAGTTCTATCCGGCCAAGAGTCACTGTTCCCCGGCCTTACTTGGCAGTAGGTCCCGGGGAGGAATAATGCCCATGGAAGTAGGAGCTCCTACTTCCAAAGGGGCAAGTCAGCGGGAGAAGCCACTTGGCCTATCCGGCCAAGAGTCACTGTTCCCCGGCCACACTTGGCAATAGGTCCCGGGGAGGAATAATGCCCATGGAAGTAGGAGCTCCTACTTCCAAAGGGGCAAGTCAGCGGGAGAAGCCACTTGGCCTACCCAGGCAAGAGTCACTGTTCCCCGGCCACACTTGGCAGTAGGTCCCGGGGAGGAATAATGCCCATGGAAGTAGGAGCTCCTACTTCCAAAGGGGCAAGTCAGCGGGAGAAGCCACTTGGCCTATCCGGCCAAGAGTCACTGTTCCCCGGCCACACTTGGCAGTAGGTCCCGGGGAGGAATAATGACCATGGAAGTAAGAGCTCCTACTTCCAAAGGGGCAAGTCAGCGGGAGAAGCCACTTGGCCTATCCGGCCAAGAGTCACTGTTCCCCGGCCACACTTGGCAGTAGGTCCCGGGGAGGAATAATGCCCGTGGAAGTAAGAGCTCCTACTTCCATAGGGGCAAGTCAGCGGGAGAAGCCACTTGGCCTATCCGGCCAAGAGTCACTGTTCCCCGGCTACACTTGGCAGTAGGTCCCGGGGAGGAATAATGCCCATGGAAGTAAGAGCTCCTACTTCCAAAGGGGCAAGTCGGCGGGAGAAGCCACTTGGCCTATCCGGCCAAGAGTCACTGTTCCCCGGCCACACTTGGCAGTAGGTCCCGGGGAGGAATAATGCCCATGGAAGTAGGAGCTCCTACTTCCAAAGGGGCAAGTCAGCGGGAGAAGCCACTAGTTCTATCCGGCCAAGAGTCACTGTTCCCCGGCCACACTTGGCAGTAGGTCCCGGGGAGGAATAATGCCCATGGAAGTAGGAGCTACTACCTCCAAAGGGTGAAGACACTTGGCTCTAAGTCCCCGAGAGGTATACTGCCCATGGGAGTAAGAGCTCCTACTTCCAAAGGGGCAAGTCAGCGGGAGAAGCCACTTGGCCTATCCGGCCAAGAGTCACTGTTCCCCGGCCACACTTGGCAGTAGGTCCCGGAGAGGAATAATGCCCATGGAAGTAGGAGCTCCTACTTCCAAAGGGGCAAGTCAGCGGGAGAAGCCACTTGGCCTACCCGGCCAAGAGTCACTGTTCCCCGGCCACACTTGGCAGTAGGTCCCGGGGAGGAATAATGCCCATGGAAGTAGGAGCTCCTACTTCCAAAGGGGCAAGTCAGCGGGAGAAGCCACTTGGCCTATCCGGCCACATGTCACTGTCCCCCGGCCACACTTGGCAGTAGGTCCCGGGGAGGAATAATGCCCATGGAAGTAGGAGCTACTACCTCCAAAGGGTGAAGACACTTGGCTCTAAGTCCTCGAGAGGTATACTGCCCATGGAAGTAAGAGCTCCTACTTCCATAGGGGCAAGTCAGCGGGAGAAGCCACTTGGCCTATCCGGCCACATGTCACTGTCCCCCGGCCAAGCTTGGCTGTAGGTCCCGGGGAGGAATAATGCCCATGGAAGTAGGAGCTCCTACTTCCAAAGGGGCAAGTCAGCGGAAGAAGCCACTAGTTCTATCCGGCCAAGAGTCACTGTTCCCCGGCCACACTTGGCAGTAGGTCCCGGGGAGGAATAATGCCCATGGAAGTAGGAGCTCCTACTTCCAAAGGGGCAAGTCAGCGGGAGAAGCCACTTGGCCTACCCAGGCAAGAGTCACTGTTCCCCGGCCACACTTGGCAGTAGGTCCCGGGGAGGAATAATGCCCATGGAAGTAGGAGCTCCTACTTCCAAAGGGGCAAGTCAGCGGGAGAAGCCACTTGGCCTATCCGGCCAAGAGTCACTGTTCCCCGGCCACACTTGGCAGTAGGTCCCGGGGAGGAATAATGACCATGGAAGTAAGAGCTCCTACTTCCAAAGGGGCAAGTCAGCGGGAGAAGCCACTTGGCCTATCCGGCCAAGAGTCACTGTTCCCCGTCCACACTTGGCAGTAGGTCCCGGGGAGGAATAATGCCCATGGAAGTAAGAGCTCCTACTTCCATAGGGGCAAGTCAGCGGGAGAAGCCACTTGGCCTATCCGGCCAAGAGTCACTGTTCCCCGGCTACACTTGGCAGTAGGTCCCGGGGAGGAATAATGACCATGGAAGTAAGAGCTCCTACTTCCAAAGGGGCAAGTCAGCGGGAGAAGCCACTTGGCCTATCCGGCCAAGAGTCACTGTTCCCCGGCCACACTTGGCAGTAGGTCCCGGGGAGGAATAATGCCCATGGAAGTAAGAGCTCCTACTTCCAAAGGGGCAAGTCAGCGGGAGAAGCCACTTGGCCTATCCGGCCAAGAGTCACTGTTCCCCGGCCACACTTGGCAGTAGGTCCCGGGGAGGAATAATGCCCATGGAAGTAGGAGCTCCTACTTCCAAAGGGGCAAGTCAGCGGGAGAAGCCACTTGGCCTATCCGGCAAAGAGTCACTGTTCCCCGGCTACACTTGGCAGTAGGTCCCGGGGAGGAATAATGACCATGGAAGTAAGAGCTCCTACTTCCAAAGGGGCAAGTCAGCGGGAGAAGCCACTTGGCCTATCCGGCCAAGAGTCACTGTTCCCCGGCCACACTTGGCAGTAGGTCCCGGGGAGGAATAATGCCCATGGAAGTAAGAGCTCCTACTTCCAAAGGGGCAAGTCAGCGGGAGAAGCCACTTGGCCTATCCGGCCAAGAGTCACTGTTCCCCGGCCACACTTGGCAGTAGGTCCCGGGGAGGAATAATGCCCATGGAAGTAGGAGCTCCTACTTCCAAAGGGGCAAGTCAGCGGGAGAAGCCACTTGGCCTACCCGGCCAAGAGTCACTGTTCCCCGGCCACACTTGGCAGTAGGTCCCGGGGAGGAATAATGCCCATGGAAGTAGGAGCTCCTACTTCCAAAGGGGCAAGTCAGCGGGAGAAGCCACTTGGCCTATCCGGCCAAGAGTCACTGTCCCCCGGCCACACTTGGCAGTAGGTCCCGGGGAGGAATAATGCCCATGGAAGTAGGAGCTCCTACTTCCAAAGGGGCAAGTCAGCGGGAGAAGCCACTTCGCCTACCCGGCCAAGTGTCACTGTCCCCCGGCCAGACTTGGCGGCAAGTCCCGGGGAGGAATAATGCCCATGGAAGTAGGAGCTCACTTGGCTCTAAGTCTTCGAGAGGTATAATGCCCATGGAAGTAAGAGCTCCTACTTCCAAAGGGGCAAGTAAGCGGGAGAAGCCACTTCGCCTACCCGGCCAAGTGTCACTGTCCCCCGGCCAGACTTGGCGGCAAGTCCCGGGGAGGAATAATGCCCATGGAAGTAGGAGCTCCTACTTCCAAAGGGGCAAGTCAGCGGGAGAAGCCACTTGGCCTATCCGGCCAAGAGTCACTGTTCCCCGGCCACACTTGGCAGGAGGTCCCGGGGAGGAATAATGCCCATGGAAGTAGGAGCTCCTACTTCCAAAGGGGCAAGTCAGCGGGAGAAGCCACTTGGCCTATCCGGCCAAGAGTCACTGTTCCCCGGCCACACTTGGCAGTAGGTCCCGGGGAGGAATAATGCCCATGGAAGTAGGAGCTCCTACTTCCAAAGGGGCAAGTCAGCGGGAGAAGCCACTTGGCCTAACCGGCCAAGAGTCACTGTTCCCCGGCCACACTTGGCAGTAGGTCCCGGGGAGGAATAATGCCCATGGAAGTAGGAGCTCCTACTTCCAAAGGGGCAAGTCAGCGGGAGAAGCCACTTGGCCTATCCGGCCACATGTCACTGTTCCCCGGCCACACTTGGCAGTAGGTCCCGGGGAGGAATAATGCCCATGGAAGTAGGAGCTCCTACTTCCAAAGGGGCAAGTCAGCGGGAGAAGCCACTAGTTCTATCCGGCCAAGAGTCACTGTTCCCCGGCCACACTTGGCAGTAGGTCCCGGGGAGGAATAATGCCCATGGAAGTAGGAGCTCACTTGGCTCTAAGTCTTCGAGAGGTATAATGCCCATGGAAGTAAGAGCTCCTACTTCCAAAGGGGCAAGTCAGCGGGAGAAGCCACTTCGCCTACCCGGCCAAGTGTCACTGTCCCCCGGCCAGACTTGGCGGCAAGTCCCGGGGAGGAATAATGCCCATGGAAGTAGGAGCTCCTACTTCCAAAGGGGCAAGTCAGCGGGAGAAGCCACTTCGCCTACCCGGCCAAGTGTCACTGTCCCCCGGCCAGACTTGGCGGCAAGTCCCGGGGAGGAATAATGCCCATGGAAGTAGGAGCTCCTCCTTCCAAAGGGGCAAGTCAGCGGGAGAAGCCACTTCGCCTACCCGGCCAAGTGTCACTGTCCCCCGGCCAGACTTGGCGGCAAGTCCCGGGGAGGAATAATGCCCATGGAAGTAGGAGCTCACTTGGCTCTAAGTCTTCGAGAGGTATAATGCCCATGGAAGTAAGAGCTCCTACTTCCAAAGGGGCAAGTCAGCGGGAGAAGCCACTTCGCCTACCCGGCCAAGTGTCACTGTCCCCCGGCCAGACTTGGCGGCAAGTCCCGGGGAGGAATAATGCCCATGGAAGTAGGAGCTCCTACTTCCAAAGGGGCAAGTCAGCGGGAGAAGCCACTTCGCCTACCCGGCCAAGTGTCACTGTCCCCCGGCCAGACTTGGCGGCAAGTCCCGGGGAGGAATAATGCCCATGGAAGTAGGAGCTCCTACTTCCAAAGGGGCAAGTCAGCGGGAGAAGCCACTTCGCCTACCCGGCCAAGTGTCACTGTCCCCCGGCCAGACTTGGCGGCAAGTCCCGGGGAGGAATAATGCCCATGGAAGTAGGAGCTCACTTGGCTCTAAGTCTTCGAGAGGTATAATGCCCATGGAAGTAAGAGCTCCTACTTCCAAAGGGGCAAGTCAGCGGGAGAAGCCACTTCGCCTACCCGGCCAAGTGTCACTGTCCCCCGGCCAGACTTGGCGGCAAGTCCCGGGGAGGAATAATGCCCCATGGAGCTCGGGCAGACTAGAAGTAACCTCGTCTGCCCGCTGGAGGGCGCCCTTCCCGGAGCGGAGGGGACCCCCTTGGCCACAAAGTGCAAGCCGAGTTTGGAGCTCGAAACCCGGCCACGCTTGGTCGTAGGTCCCGGTGAGGAACATGGCCATGGAAGTCGGAGCTCAAACCTCCAAATTGACCTCAGCGGGAGCACTTGCTGAGGCTGCCCGGGCATGGGTTACTGTTCCCCGGGCACACTTGGTCGTAGGTCCAAGTGTGGAACGTGTCCATGGAAGTTGAAGTGAAGAGAACCGCGAAAGGGAGTTTTTGCGCGAAGCCGCGGCCGAGGAGGGCTCACCGATCCCGGCGTGATTTCTGCCAGGCCCGGTACCCAAACCGAACTCCGCATGGTGGCTGGATCCGCGACCCTGGAACCCTGGGCCGGGAGCCTAGGGGCGAGAGGGGCCCCATGGAGCTCGGGCAGACTAGAAGTACCCTCGTCTGCCCGCTGGAGGGCGCCCTTCCCGGAGCGGAGGGGACCCCCCAAGCGACCAAGTGCAAGCCGAGTTTGGAGCTCGAAACCCGGCCACACTTGGTAGTATGTCCCGGTGAGGAACATGCCCATGGAAGTAAGAGCTCAGCGGGAGCAGCCACTCAGGCTACCCGGGAATGTGTCACTGTCCCCCGGCCAAGACTTGGCGGCAAGTCCCGGGGAGGAATAGTTCCCATGGAAGTAGCTCAGCGGGAGCAGCCACTCAGGCTACCCGGGAATGTGTCACTGTCCCCCGGCCAGACTTGGCGGCAGGTCCCGGGGAGGAATAGTGCTCATGGAAGTAGCTCAGCGGGAGCAGCCACTCAGGCTACCCGGGAATGTGTCACTGTCCCTCGGCCACACTTGGTCGTTGATTCCTGATGAGGAACATGCCCATGGAACTAAAGAGTGCAGCGGGAGCAGCCGCTCAGGCTACCCGGGAATGTGTCACTGTCCCCCGGCCAGACTTGGCGGCAGGTCCCGGGGAGGAATAGTGCCCATGGAAGTCGGAGCTCCAACCTCCAAGTTGACCTCAGCGGGAGCAGCCGCTGAGGCTACCCGGGCATGGGTGACTGTTCCCCGGCCACACTTGGTCGGAGGTCCCGGTGTGGAACATGCCCATGGAAGTTGAAGGGAAGAGAACCGCGAAAGGGAGTTTGGAGGCTGAGCCGCGGCCGAGGAGGTCTCACCGATAACGGCGTGATTCCAGCCAGGCCCGGTACCCTATACCGAACTCGACAGGGTGGCTGTATCCGGGACCCTGGAACCCTGGGCGGGGAGCCTAGGGGCGAGAGGGGCCCCATGGAGCTCGGGCAGACTAGAAGTACCCTCGTCTGCCCGCTGGAGGGCGCCCTTCCCGGAGCGGAGGGGACCCCCCAAGCGACCAAGTGCAAGCCGAGTTTGGAGCTCGAAACCCGGCCACACTTGGTAGTATGTCCCGGTGAGGAACATGCCCATGGAAGTAAGAGCTCAGCGGGAGCAGCCACTCAGGCTACCCGGGAATGTGTCACTGTCCCCCGGCCAAGACTTGGCGGCAAGTCCCGGGGAGGAATAGTGCCCATGGAAGTAGCTCAGCGGGAGCAGCCGCTCAGGCTACCCGGGAATGTGTCACTGTCCCCCGGCCAGACTTGGCGGCAGGTCCCGGGGAGGAATAGTGCTCATGGAAGTAGCTCAGCGGGAGCAGCCACTCAGGCTAACCGGGAATGTGTCACTGTCCCTGGGCCACACTTGGTCGTTGGTTCCTGATGAGGAACATGCCCATGGAAGTAAGAGTTCAGCGGGAGAAGCCGCTCAGGCTACCCGGGAATGTGTCACTGTCCCCCGGCCAGACTTGGCGGCAGGTCCCGGGGAGGAATAGTGCCCATGGAAGTCGGAGCTCCAACCTCCAAGTTGACCTCAGCGGGAGCACTTGCTGAGGCTACCCGGGCATGGGCGACTGTTCCCCGGCCACACTTGGTCGGAGGTCCCGGTGTGGAACATGCCCATGGAAGTTGAAGGGAAGAGAACCGCGAAAGGGAGTTTGGAGGCTGAGCCGCGGCCGAGGAGGTCTCACCGATCCCGGCGTGATTCCAGCCAGGCCCGGTACCCTATACCGAACTCGGCAGGGTGGCTGTATCCGGGACCCTGGAACCCTGGGCGGGGAGCCTAGGGGCGAGAGGGGCCCCATGGAGCTCGGGCAGACTAGAAGTACCCTCGTCTGCCCGCTGGAGGGCGCCCTTCCCGGAGCGGAGGGGACCCCCAAGCGACCAAGTGCAAGCCGAGTTTGGAGCTCGAAACCCGGCCACACTTGGTAGTATGTCCCGGTGAGGAACATGCCCATGGAAGTAAGAGCTCAGCGGGAGCAGCCACTCAGGCTACCCGGCAATGTGTCACTGTCCCCCGGCCAAGACTTGGCGGCAAGTCCCGGGGAGGAATAGTGCCCATGGAAGTAGCTCAGCGGGAGCAGCCGCTCAGGCTACCCGGGAATGTGTCACTGTCCCCCGGCCAGACTTGGCGGCAGGTCCCGGGGAGGAATAGTGCCCATGGAAGTCGGAGCTCCAACCTCCAAGTTGACCTCAGCGGGAGCAGCCGCTGAGGCTACCCGGGCATGGGTGACTGTTCCCCGGCCACACTTGGTCGGAGGTCCCGGTGTGGAACATGCCCATGGAAGTTGAAGGGAAGAGAACCGCGAAAGGGAGTTTGGAGGCTGAGCCGCGGCCGAGGAGGTCTCACCGATCCCGGCGTGATTCCAGCCAGGCCCGGTACCCTATACCGAACTCGGCAGGGTGGCTTTATCCGGGACCCTGGAACCCTGGGCGGGGAGCCTAGGGGCGAGAGGGGCCCCATGGAGCTCGGGCAGACTAGAAGTACCCTCGTCTGCCCGCTGGAGGGCGCCCTTCCCGGAGCGGAGGGGACCCCCAAGCGACCAAGTGCAAGCCGAGTTTGGAGCTCGAAACCCGGCCACACTTGGTAGTATGTCCCGGTGAGGAACATGCCCATGGAAGTAAGAGCTCAGCGGGAGCAGCCACTCAGGCTACCCGGCAATGTGTCACTGTCCCCCGGCCAAGACTTGGCGGCAAGTCCCGGGGAGGAATAGTGCCCATGGAAGTAGCTCAGCGGGAGCAGCCGCTCAGGCTACCCGGGAATGTGTCACTGTCCCCCGGCCAGACTTGGCGGCAGGTCCCGGGGAGGAATAGTGCTCATGGAAGTAGCTCAGCGGGAGCAGCTGCTGAAGATACCCGGGAATGTGTCACTGTCCCTGGGCCACACTTGGTCGTTGGTTCCTGATGAGGAACATGCCCATGGAAGTAAGAGTTCAGCGGGAGAAGCCGCTCAGGCTACCCGGGAATGTGTCACTGTCCCCCGGCCAGACTTGGCGGCAGGTCCCGGGGAGGAATAGTGCCCATGGAAGTCGGAGCTCCAACCTCCAAGTTGACCTCAGCGGGAGCACTTGCTGAGGCTACCCGGGCATGGGCGACTGTTCCCCGGCCACACTTGGTCGGAGGTCCCGGTGTGGAACATGCCCATGGAAGTTGAAGGGAAGAGAACCGCGAAAGGGAGTTTGGAGGCTGAGCCGCGGCCGAGGAGGTCTCACCGATCCCGGCGTGATTCCAGCCAGGCCCGGTACCCTATACCGAACTCGGCAGGGTGGCTGTATCCGGGACCCTGGAACCCTGGGCGGGGAGCCTAGGGGCGAGAGGGGCCCCATGGAGCTCGGGCAGACTAGAAGTACCCTCGTCTGCCCGCTGGAGGGCGCCCTTCCCGGAGCGGAGGGGACCCCCAAGCGACCAAGTGCAAGCCGAGTTTGGAGCTCGAAACCCGGCCACACTTGGTAGTATGTCCCGGTGAGGAACATGCCCATGGAAGTAAGAGCTCAGCGGGAGCAGCCACTCAGGCTACCCGGGAATGTGTCACTGTCCCCCGGCCAAGACTTGGCGGCAGGTCCCGGGGAGGAATAGTGCCCATGGAAGTAGCCCAGCGGGAGCAGCCGCTCAGGCTACCCGGGAATGTGTCACTGTCCCCCGGCCAGACTTGGCGGCAGGTCCCGGGGAGGAATAGTGCTCATGGAAGTAGCTCAGCGGGAGCAGCTGCTGAGGCTACCCGGGAATGTGTCACTGTCCCTGGGCCACACTTGGTCGTTGGTTCCTGATGAGGAACATGCCCATGGAAGTAAGAGTTCAGCGGGAGAAGCCGCTCAGGCTACCCGGGAATGTGTCACTGTCCCCCGGCCAGACTTGGCGGCAGGTCCCGGGGAGGAATAGTGCCCATGGAAGTCGGAGCTCCAACCTCCAAGTTGACCTCAGCGGGAGCACTTGCTGAGGCTACCCGGGCATGGGCGACTGTTCCCCGGCCACACTTGGTCGGAGGTCCCGGTGTGGAACATGCCCATGGAAGTTGAAGGGAAGAGAACCGCGAAAGGGAGTTTGGAGGCTGAGCCGCGGCCGAGGAGGTCTCACCGATCCCGGCGTGATTCCAGCCAGGCCCGGTACCCTATACCGAACTCGGCAGGGTGGCTGTATCCGGGACCCTGGAACCCTGGGCGGGGAGCCTAGGGGCGAGAGGGGCCCCATGGAGCTCGGGCAGACTAGAAGTACCCTCGTCTGCCCGCTGGAGGGCGCCCTTCCCGGAGCGGAGGGGACCCCCAAGCGACCAAGTGCAAGCCGAGTTTGGAGCTCGAAACCCGGCCACACTTGGTAGTATGTCCCGGTGAGGAACATGCCCATGGAAGTAAGAGCTCAGCGGGAGCAGCCACTCAGGCTACCCGGCAATGTGTCACTGTCCCCCGGCCAAGACTTGGCGGCAAGTCCCGGGGAGGAATAGTGCCCATGGAAGTAGCCCAGCGGGAGCAGCCGCTCAGGCTACCCGGGAATGTGTCACTGTCCCCCGGCCAGACTTGGCGGCAGGTCCCGGGGAGGAATAGTGCTCATGGAAGTAGCTCAGCGGGAGCAGCTGCTGAGGCTACCCGGGAATGTGTCACTGTCCCTGGGCCACACTTGGTCGTTGGTTCCTGATGAGGAACATGCCCATGGAAGTAAGAGTTCAGCGGGAGAAGCCGCTCAGGCTACCCGGGAATGTGTCACTGTCCCCCGGCCAGACTTGGCGGCAGGTCCCGGGGAGGAATAGTGCCCATGGAAGTCGGAGCTCCAACCTCCAAGTTGACCTCAGCGGGAGCACTTGCTGAGGCTACCCGGGCATGGGCGACTGTTCCCCGGCCACACTTGGTCGGAGGTCCCGGTGTGGAACATGCCCATGGAAGTTGAAGGGAAGAGAACCGCGAAAGGGAGTTTGGAGGCTGAGCCGCGGCCGAGGAGGTCTCACCGATCCCGGCGTGATTCCAGCCAGGCCCGGTACCCTATACCGAACTCGGCAGGGTGGCTGTATCCGGGACCCTGGAACCCTGGGCGGGGAGCCTAGGGGCGAGAGGGGCCCCATGGAGCTCGGGCAGACTAGAAGTACCCTCGTCTGCCCGCTGGAGGGCGCCCTTCCCGGAGCGGAGGGGACCCCCAAGCGACCAAGTGCAAGCCGAGTTTGGAGCTCGAAACCCGGCCACACTTGGTAGTATGTCCCGGTGAGGAACATGCCCATGGAAGTAAGAGCTCAGCGGGAGCAGCCACTCAGGCTACCCGGCAATGTGTCACTGTCCCCCGGCCAAGACTTGGCGGCAAGTCCCGGGGAGGAATAGTGCCCATGGAAGTAGCTCAGCGGGAGCAGCCGCTCAGGCTACCCGGGAATGTGTCACTGTCCCCCGGCCAGACTTGGCGGCAGGTCCCGGGGAGGAATAGTGCTCATGGAAGTAGCTCAGCGGGAGCAGCCACTCAGGCTACCCGGGAATGTGTCACTGTCCCTGGGCCACACTTGGTCGTTGGTTCCTGATGAGGAACATGCCCATGGAAGTAAGAGTTCAGCGGGAGCAGCCGCTCAGGGCTACCCGGGAATGTGTCACTGTCCCCCGGCCAGACTTGGCGGCAGGTCCCGGGGAGGAATAGTGCCCATGGAAGTCGGAGCTCCAACCTCCAAGTTGACCTCAGCGGGAGCAGCCGCTGAGGCTACCCGGGCATGGGTGACTGTTCCCCGGCCACACTTGGTCGGAGGTCCCGGTGTGGAACATGCCCATGGAAGTTGAAGGGAAGAGAACCGCGAAAGGGAGTTTGGAGGCTGAGCCGCGGCCGAGGAGGTCTCACCGATCCCGGCGTGATTCCAGCCAGGCCCGGTACCCTATACCGAACTCGGCAGGGTGGCTTTATCCGGGACCCTGGAACCCTGGGCGGGGAGCCTAGGGGCGAGAGGGGCCCCATGGAGCTCGGGCAGACTAGAAGTACCCTCGTCTGCCCGCTGGAGGGCGCCCTTCCCGGAGCGGAGGGGACCCCCCAAGCGACCAAGTGCAAGCCGAGTTTGGAGCTCGAAACCCGGCCACACTTGGTAGTTGGTCCCGGTGAGGAACATGCCCATGGAAGTAAGAGCTCAGCGGGAGCAGCCACTCAGGCTACCCGGGAATGTGTCACTGTCCCCCGGCCAAGACTTGGCGGCAAGTCCCGGGGAGGAATAGTGCCCATGGAAGTAGCTCAGCGGGAGCAGCCACTCAGGCTACCCGGGAATGTGTCACTGTCCCTCGGCCACACTTGGTCGTAGGTCCCGGTGAGGAACATGCCCATGGAAGTCGGAGCTCCAACCTCCAACCGGGTGAAGCCTCCGAGAGCTAGCCGGGAATAGGGCGCCAATCCCGGCTACCGCCCTCCAGGCTTGCCCCGGTCGAAAGACCTACGTCCTCGCACCAGCACAAGCGCAAAAATTTTCTAAGTGTGGGAGAACCGAGGACCCGCCCGGTGGCACTCTGCCTCTCGCTGCCGCCCTCCTGGAAGCGTCCTCGGTCACTGTGTGTGCGGCAGATATCAGAGCTCCGGAAAGGTGAAAAAGAACCGGTAAGAGGGCGAATCCGGCAGCTCCCTGCCGGGCGAGGACCACCGCGAGCGGCGGGGACGTCAGACGGGAGACGCGCGGCGGACCTTCCGTCGGAGTGCCTGGGATTTTGACCTCGGAGAAGTTCGAAAAAATTATGCGGTCGGAGCTGTCTGCCCCGGCCGGGGAAGGCTCACCGCCGGCGGCTGCCAACCCCTGGCTTGCCCGCTGGATGCCCTTTCGGAGGCTGCTGAAAAAGAACTGTCAGGCGGGCACCTCTCGGAAGAACCGCAGACCAAAACGACCGGTAAAAATTTTGGGCGATCCGACACGTAGTGCACCTTCGGCGGCAGAGAAAAGCAGCAAAAATACCGGTCAGAGAAGGGGAGTTTTGGTCGACTCTGCCAGGTTTTTGCACTAAGTCAGATCCGTAATGCCAGCGGGACTGAGTCGCTTTTGCGTGCCGTGGTCCTGGAGGCCTGCTCGGACAGAGCGGTCCTTCGGGTCCCGCGGGAAGGGGCATTTCATGTTCCTCTGCGGGAGGTGATCCATTTTCTGCGGGAAATGGCGAGCCCCCTCGGCTACAAGAGTGTGTAGGTCCCGCTCAACAGTCTACGTCCTTAACCATCGGGGACTTTGTAGATTTTGCCCAAAATCGCTCTCCGCAGAACAGAGCGTGAGGTCTCCGCGGCGGAGGCCGGAAAAGGTGCGAGGTGAGCGGCATGGTATGACTGGGCTCGTGCCGCTCACTGCTACCCGGAGCGTGGCGCCCTCCGGGTAAAAAGCTAGCCGGGGCGAGTAGGTGGGTTGACGGGCGCATAAGCAACGCCGTCCCCGCCGTACAAGGTGCCGGTGGCCTGGCGAACCACCGGCGTAAGGCTAGCCAGGGCGTACCGCGGGGCAGAGGGCGCATAAGCCACGCTCTCTCTCCATCCCACCAGCACAAGCGAAAAATTTTCAAAGTGTGGGAGAACCGGCTTCCCGACCGGTGGCACTCTGCCTCTCTCTGCCGCCCTCCTGGAAGCGTCCTCGGTCACTCGGAGTACGGCAGATTTAAGAGCTCCGGAATGGTGAAAAAGAACCGGAGAGAGGGCGACTCCGGCTTCTCTCTGCCGGGCGAGGACCACCGCAGGCGGCGGGGACCTCTGACAGGAGGCGGCGCTGCGGGCAGGCTTTAAAAGTGCCTGGGCTTTTGGCCTCGGCGAAAGTCGAAAAAATTATGCGGTCGGAGCTTTCTGCCCCGGCCGGGGAAGGCTCACCGCCGGCGGCTGCCAACCCCTGGCTTGCCCGCTGGATGCCCTTTCGGAGGCTGCTGAAAAAGAACTGTCAGGCGGGCACCTCTCGGAAGAACCGCAGACCAAAACGACCGGTAAAAATTTTGGGCGATCCGACCCGTAGTGCACCTTCGGCGGCAGAGAAAAGCAACAAAAATACCGGTCAGAGAAGGGGAGTTTTGGTCGACTCTGCCAGGTTTTTGCACTAAGTCAGATCCGTAATGCCAGCGGGACTGAGTCGCTTTTGCGTGCCGTGGTCCTGGAGGCCTGCTCGGACAGAGCGGTCCTTCGGGTCCCGCGGGAAGGGGCATTTCATGTTCCTCTGCGGGAGGTGATCCATTTTCTGCGGGAAATGGCGAGCCCCTTCGGCTACAAGAGTGTGTAGGTCCCGCTCAACAGTCTACGTCCTTAACCATCGGGGACTTTGTAGATTTTGCCCAAAATCGCTCTCCGCAGAACAGAGCGTGAGGTCTCCGCGGCGGAGGCCGGAAAAGGTGCGAGGTGAGCGGCATGGTATGACTGGGCTCGTGCCGCTCACTGCTACCCGGAGCGTGGCGCCCTCCGGGTAAAAGGCTAGCCGGGGCGAGTAGGTGGGATGACGGGCGCATAAGCAACGCCGTCCCCGCCGTACAAGGTGCCGGTGGCCTGGCGAACCACCGGCGTAAGGCTAGCCAGGGCGTACCGCGGGGCAGAGGGCGCATAAGCCACGCTCTCTCTCCATCCCACCAGCACAAGCGAAATATTTTCAAAGTGTGGGAGAACCGGCTTCCCGACCGGTGGCACTCTGCCTCTCGCTGCCGCCCTCCTGGAAGCGTCCTCGGTCACTCGGAGTACGGCAGATTTAAGAGCTCCGGAATGGTGAAAAAGAACCGGAGAGAGGGCGACTCCGGCTTCTCTCTGCCGGGCGAGGACCACCGCAGGCGGCGGGGACGTCTGACAGGAGACGGCGCTGCGGGCAGGCTTTAAAAGTGCATGGGGTTTTGGCCTCGGCAAAAGTCGAAAAAATTATGCGGTCGGAGCTTTCTGCCCCGGCCGGGGAAGGCTCACCGCCGGCGGCTGCCAACCCCTGGCTTGCCCGCTGGATGCCCTTTCGGAGGCTTCTGAAAAAGAACTGTCAGGCGGGCACCTCTCGGAAGAACCGCAGACCAAAACGACCGGTAAAAATTTTGGGCGATCCGACCCGTAGTGCACCTTCGGCGGCAGAGAAAAGCAACAAAAATACCGGTCAGAGAAGGGGAGTTTTGGTCGACTCTGCCAGGTTTTTGCACTAAGTCAGATCCGTAATGCCAGCGGGACTGAGTCGCTTTTGCGTGCCGTGGTCCTGGAGGCCTGCTCGGACAGAGCGGTCCTGCGGGTCCCGCGGGAAGGGGCATTTCATGTTCCTCTGCGGGAGGTGATCCATTTTCTGCGGGAAATGGCGAGCCCCTTCGGCTACAAGAGTGTGTAGGTCCCGCTCAACAGTCTACGTCCTTAACCATCGGGGACTTTGTAGATTTTGCCCAAAATCGCTCTCCGCAGAACAGAGCGTGAGGTCTCCGCGGCGGAGGCCGGAAAAGGTGCGAGGTGAGCGGCATGGTATGACTGGGCTCGTGCCGCTCACTGCTACCCGGAGCGTGGCGCCCTCCGGGTAAAAGGCTAGCCGGGGCGAGTAGGTGGGATGACGGGCGCATAAGCAACGCCGTCCCCGCCGTACAAGGTGCCGGTGGCCTGGCGAACCACCGGCGTAAGGCTAGCCAAGGGCGTACCGCGGGGCAGAGGGCGCATAAGCCACGCTCTCTCTCCATCCCACCAGCACAAGCGAAAAATTTTCAAAGTGTGGGAGAACCGGCTTCCCGACCGGTTGCACTCTGCCTCTCGCTGCCGCCGTCCTGGAAGCGTCCTCGGTCACTCGGAGTACGGCAGATTTAAGAGCTCCGGAATGGTGAAAAAGAACCGGAGAGAGGGCGACTCCGGCTTCTCTCTGCCGGGCGAGGACCACCGCAGGCGGCGGGGACGTCTGACAGGAGACGGCGCTGCGGGCAGGCTTTAAAAGTGCATGGGGTTTTGGCCTCGGAGAAAGTCGAAAAAATTATGCGGTCGGAGCTGTCTGCCCCGGCCGGGGAAGGCTCACCTCCGGCGGCTGCCAACCCCTGGCTTGCCCGCTGGATGGCCTTTCGGAGGCTGCTGAAAAAGAACTGTCAGGCGGGCACCTCTCGGAAGAACCGCAGACCAAAACGACCGGTAAAAATTTTGGGCGATCCGACCCGTAGTGCACCTTCGGCGGCAGAGAAAAGCAACAAAAATACCGGTCAGAGAAGGGGAGTTTTGGTCGACTCTGCCAGGTTTTTGCACTAAGTCAGATCCGTAATGCCAGCGGGACTGAGTCGCTCTTGCGTGCCGTGGTCCTGGAAGCCTGCTCGGACAGAGTGGTCCTTCGGGTCCCGCGGGAAGGGGCATTTCATGTTCCTCTGCGGGAGGTGATCCATTTTCTGCGGGAAATGGCGAGCCCCTTCGGCTACAAGAGTGTGTAGGTCCCGCTCAACAGTCTACGTCCTTAACCATCGGGGACTTTGTAGATTTTGCCCAAAATCGCTCTCCGCAGAACAGAGCGGGAGGTCTCCGCGGCGGAGGCCGGAAAAGGTGCGAGGTGAGCGGCATGGTATGACTGGGCTCGTGCCGCTCACTGCTACCCGGAGCGTGGCGCCCTCCGGGTAAAAGGCTAGCCGGGGCGAGTAGGTGGATTGACGGGCGCATAAGCAACGCCGTCCCCGCCGTACAAGGTGCCGGTGGCCTGGCGAACCACCGGCGTAAGGCTAGCCAAGGGCGTACCGCGGGGCAGAGGGCGCATAAGCCACGCCGTCCCCGCTGTACAAGGTGCCGGTGGCCTGGCGAACCACCGGCGTAAGGCTAGCCAAGGGCGTACCGCGGGGCAGAGGGCGCATAAGCCACGCTCTCTCTCCATCCCACCAGAACAAGCGAAAAAATTTCAAAGTGTGGGAGAACCGGCTTCCCGACCGGTGGCACTCTGCCTCTCGCTGCCGCCCTCCTGGAAGCGTCCTCGGTCACTCGGTGTCCGGCAGATTTCAGAGCTCCGGAATGGTGAAAAAGAACCGGTGAGAGGGCGAATCCGGCTTCTCTCTGCCGGGCGAGGACCACCGCAGGCGGCAAGGGACGTCTGCCAGGAGACGGCGCTGCGGGCAGGCTTTAAAAGTGCATGGGGTTTTGGCCTCGGCGAAAGTCGAAAAAATTTTGCGGTCGGAGCTGTCTGCCCCGGCCGGGGAAGGCTCACCGCCGGCGGCTGCCAACCCCTGGCTTGCCCGCTGGATGCCCTTTCGGAGGCTGCTGAAAAAGAACTGTCAGGCGGGCACCTCTCGGAAGAACCGCAGACCAAAACGACCGGTAAAAATTTTGGGCGATCCGACCCTCAGTGCACCTTCGGCGGCAGAGAAAAGCAACAAAAACACCGGTCAAAGAAGGGAGGTTTTGGTCGACTCTGCCTGGTTTTTGCACAAAGTCAGATCCGTAATGCCAGCGGGACTGAGTCGCTTTTGCGTGCCGTGGTCCTGGAGGCCTGCTCGGACAGAGCGGTCCTTCGGGTCCCGCGGGAAGGGGCATTTCATGTTCCTCTGCGGGAGGTGGTCCATTTTCTGCGGGAAATGGCGAGCCCCATCGGCTACAAGAGTGTGTAGGTCCCGCTCAACAGTCTACGTCCTTAACCATCGGGGACTTTGTAGATTTTGGCAGAAATCGCCCCCCGCAGGTCCTAGCGGGAGGTCTCCGCGGCGGAGGCCGGAGAGGGCGCGAGGTGAGCGGCATGGTATGACTGGGTTCGTGCCGCTCACTGGTACCCGGAGCGTGGCGCCCTCCGGGTAAAAGGCTAGCCGGGGCGAGTAGGTGGGTTGACGGGCGCATAAGCCACGCCGTCCCCGCCGTACAAGGTGCCGGTGGCCTGGCGAACCACCGGCGTAAGGCCAGCCAGGGCGGACCGCGGGGCAGAGGGCGCATAAGCCACGCTCTCTCTCCATCCCACCAGAACAAGCGAAAAATTTTCAAAGTGTGGGAGAACCGGCGACCCGACCGGTGGCACTCTGCCTCTCGCTGCCGCCCTCCTGGAAGCGTCCTCGGTCACTCGGTGTCCGGCAGATTTCAGAGCTCCGGAATGGTGAAAAAGAACCGGAGAGGGGGCGACTCCGGCTTCTCTCTGCCGGGCGAGGACCACCGCAGGCGGCAAGGGACGTCTGACAGGAGACGGCGCTGCGGGCAGGCTTTAAAAGTGCATGGGGTTTTGGCCTCGGCGAAAGTCGAAAAAATTTTGCGGTCGGAGCCGTCTGCCCCGGCCGGGGAAGGCTCACCGCCGGCGGCTGCCAACCCCTGGCTTGCCCGCTGGATGGCCTTTCGGAGGCTGCTGAAAAAGAACTGTCAGGCGGGCACCTCTCGGAAGAACCGCAGACCAAAACGACCGGTAAAAATTTTGGGCGATCCGACCCTCAGTGCACCTTCGGCGGCAGAGAAAAGCATCAAAAATACCGGTCAAAGAAGCGAGGTTTTGGTCGACTCTGCCAGGTTTTTGCACAAAGTGTTGGCATCGTGCGGCGTCGCGCTTTGCCGTACCGTATCCCCAATGGAGCGGCGCCCGGCGGGGTAGGCTAGCCATGTGAGGTCGAGGGCGGGAGGACGGGACGTAAGCCAGGCCGTTCTCCACAAGAAATTCCGGACGCGGAGACCCCTTCTCCGCCCTACGGTCCCCAATGGGGTGGCGCCCGGCGGGTGAGGCTAGCCATGGGAGGACGGGACGTAAGCCAGGCCGTTCTCCACAAGAAATTCCGTACGCGGAGACCCCTTCTCCGCCCTACGGTCCCCAATGGGGTGGCGCCCGGCGGGTGAGGCTAGCCATGTGAGGTCGAGGGCGGGAGGACGGGACGTAAGCCAGGCCGTTCTCCACAAGTAAATTCCGGACGCGGAGACCCCTTCTCCGCCCTACGGTCCCCAATGGGGTGGCGCCCGGCGGGTGAGGCTAGCCGTGTGAGGTCGAGGGCGGGAGGACGGGACGTAAGCCAGGCCGTTCTCCACAAGTAAATTCCGGACGCGGAGACCCCTTCTCCGCCCTACGGTCCCCAATGGGGTGGCGCCCGGCGGGTGAGGCTAGCCATGTGAGGTCGAGGGCGGGAGGACGGGACGTAAGCCAGGCCGTTCTCCACAAGTAAATTCCGGACGCGGAGACCCCTTCTCCGCCCTACGGTCCCCAATGGGGTGGCTCCCGGCGGGTGAGGCTAGCCATGTGAGGTCGAGGGCGGGAGGACGGGACGCAAGCCAGGCCGTTCTCCACAAACTCCCAGCGGTAGAGTCTCGGCTCTCCGCTCTTTTGATCGATCTGACACAGCGCGATCCGGCGGGGCAGGGCACTTTGCTCGGTCAGGGGTATTGGCCCCGGCCGGTTTATGGTAAAGCGTTCCTTAGCCTCAGTCTTGGTCGCGCATCAATCCCCCGCTCCCCGTGAGCGGCTGTCGTCCTCTGCCTAAGGTTGTGTAGCGCGGTGCCAGTGTGGTCCTCGCACGGCCCCGCTCCTGCCACAGCGGTAGGACTCTCTGCTTCGGCTGAGGTTTGCTACGAAGCGTATGGAACGGGCGTACTCCACCGTACCGTGGGTGGGGGGCGGCGGCGTTGGCGGCGGCAGCGTCCAGCGCGGAGCTCCGGCTCCCGCGGCAGCGCCTCGCCTAGTGTCCCTCGGGCAAGTCCAATCGCCCCCCGCCCGGTCGGAGAGCGCAGACACACCTCTGTGTCCACGGTTTATTTCCGCAGCACGAAAAGGGACGGCTCCCGCCTGCTCCTCGCGGCGGCGACGAGGCTTAGACCCACCGTGGCGTATCCGCGGTAGGTATGCTCGTCGGTCGGAGGAGCGGTTGCGGTCGAGTGGTCCCCAGTGTACCCTGTTAGCGCTGCCCGCCTACGCCTGAAGAGCTGCGGACCGAGAAAAAGGTTCGCTCCGCTGCTGACGGCGAAGCGCGCGGCACGCCGCGGAAGAGGAGAGGGAGCGGTCGCCCCCGGGGCGGCTCCCCTCCGAGTCCGGCAGAAGCAGAGATTGTAGCGGAGGGGGGGTTTCTAAATTCCCCGGGCGTGTTATCCCCAGCGGTAGCCTTTGAACTCTTCAACCGCAAGCACGATCGCACGTTCACAGCACCCGTCACTAGGAGCCGGGCCAGAGGCGGGCGGCAGACGAAACCGACATGAGCGCTTAAGGGTATTGCACCCCCGGCGCCCAGACCCTGGAAATTGAGTCTGCCCCCAAAGCCCACCCGCGTCCTCCTTGGCGCTCCCGGAGTACATGGTCGTAGATGGGCCATCGGTCGCTAATGCCAAACTGCGTCCCAGGGGTGCGTCCCCTCTGACCAACGGCAGACCCATCCCTCTCGCCAATCCGCGGATCCCCGCCAGGTCCCGAACAGGGCTCGTCCTTTAGCGTTTCAAATGCGCCCTCCCCGCCATACGAGGGGTTGAGGACCGTAGCCTTCCCTTACGAGAGGCACCAGGGGTGCGCCTGCTCGAGGGCCCGGCCGTGGGCGTAACGCTTGGGCCGCCCGGGGGAGTCAATAGACCATGGGAGACCAACACTCGCACACGAACGTTGCCCGTGCTTTTGTGGAAGAGAGCTTCTTGCGAGGTTGTCGCTGCGGTGGCGCCCGGACAAACCCTATCCCTAAAACTTCTGGGGAATTGGCGTCTAAGCCTGCACCCTGCTCGGTATCCCTGCACCCACGAAGGGGGCCGTGGAAGGCTTGGGGTCGCGCCGGCGAAACCGACCGGATGCCCGGGGTACTGAACCCCCGGGGTCCCACCCTGGAAATTGAGCCGTCCGACCCCGCCACGTCTTCCTAGTGCTCTCCTTGGCTCCCCCGCCTGTGGGCATCGTTAGGGGCTGCGGTCATCAGCGCCGGCTAAGCTTCGGCAACACGGCCGACCCACCCCTTCGGCGCCTGGGGGTGCCTGGTCCCAGTCCGGGCCGTTCCGTAGGGGCGGCTATCCCTTACATGAGGGACTCGGTGCGTCCGCTCGGGCTGCGGGGCTCCGGCTCCGACAGCCGGGGAGCTGGTTTTGACCGCGGGCCTCGACGGGAACCGGCAGGGACCGGACTAGGCGTCAAGCCGAAAATAACCCCGGCACCCTCTGCTTCCAAAGCGAGGGGACCTTTGGCCGAGCGGGGCACCGGAAGCCGAACCGACCCCAACCCCTCTTCTTACCCCAGGGCTGGGCTGACCAATCCCCTGATCGGGTCTAAAATGGAAGAAGGGGATTCGAGGGAAGGGGCTGGCGGAAGGCAGTTGCCCGACGGAGTAGGCGAAGGCCAGGCCGTTTCCGAGTCCCGAGCAGAGGAGGGCGAACTCGGCTCTTCATCGACCGACGGCGAGGCGAGGGCGGTGGCTGCCGCGGGGAAGACTCCATTGCTCGTCAGCGCGCTAGGAGCGGGGCCGACTGGCTGCTCGGGGTATGGCATCCCCGGGGGCCCACCCTGGAAATCTTCGCTCCTCAGCCGCTGCAGGTTATAAGGTCCCGCCGCGCGTAAGCGCTCAACTCTCCGACCCACGGATGTCGAGCCCATGGTGAGCCGGCCGTTTCGTACGGGGAAAAGGGGTCCTCTGGCCCCACATCGATCGAGGGGGTTTAGATCCGCGGAGGCACGCACCGCGAGGCGAATCGCTGCTTTCCCCAAGAGGTTAACCTTCAAACCACCGAGTAGGTTCGGGGCAGGGCCGACAGTCTGCACTGGGGTATTGCATCCCTGGTGGGGCGACCCTGGAAATCTCTGCCCCTTTCCACTCCTTCGGTTGGGCCTCTCGTCGGGGCGAGCGT
>NW_027284978.1:217500-242500 GCF_040894005.1 Engystomops pustulosus
CCCCGGCCAGACTTGGCGGCAAGTCCCGGGGGACGAACAAGCCCATGGAAGTAGGGGCTCAGCGGGAGCAGCCAGTTGGCCTATCCGGCCACATGTCACTGTCCCCCGGCCAGACTTGGCGGCAAGTCCCGGGGAGGAACAAGCCCATGGAAGTAGGAGCTCCTACTTCCAAAGCGATGACGTCAGCGGGAGAAGCCGCTCGGCCTATCCGGCCACATGTCACTGTCCCCCGTCCACACTTGGCTATAGGTCCCGGGGAGGAATAATGCCCATGGAAGTAGGAGCTCCTACTTCCTAAGGGGCAAGTCAGCGGGAGCAGCCACTTGGCCTATCCGGCCAAGTTTCACTGTTCCCCGGCCACACTTGGCTGTAGGTCCCGGAGAGGAATAATGCCCATGGAAGTAAGAGCTCCTACCTCCAAAGGGGCAAGTCAGCGGGAGAAGCCACTTGGCCTATCCGGCCACATGTCACTGTCCCCCGGCCAAGCTTGGCTGTAGGTCCCGGGGAGGAATAATGCCCATGGAAGTAGGAGCTCCTACTTCCAAAGGGGCAAGTCAGCGGAAGAAGCCACTAGTTCTATCCGGCCAAGAGTCACTGTTCCCCGGCCTTACTTGGCAGTAGGTCCCGGGGAGGAATAATGCCCATGGAAGTAGGAGCTCCTACTTCCAAAGGGGCAAGTCAGCGGGAGAAGCCACTTGGCCTATCCGGCCAAGAGTCACTGTTCCCCGGCCACTCTTGGCAGTAGGTCCCGGGGAGGAATAATGCCCATGGAAGTAGGAGCTCCTACTTCCAAAGGGGCAAGTCAGCGGGAGAAGCCACTAGTTCTATCCGGCCAAGAGTCACTGTTCCCCGGCTACACTTGGCAGTAGGTCCCGGGGAGGAATAATGCCCATGGAAGTAGGAGCTACTACCTCCAAAGGGTGAAGACACTTGGCTCTAAGTCCCCGAGAGGTATACTGCCCATGGGAGTAAGAGCTCCTACTTCCAAAGGGGCAAGTCAGCGGGAGAAGCCACTTGGCCTACCCGGCCAAGAGTCACTGTTCCCCGGCCACACTTGGCAGTAGGTCCCGGGGAGGAATAATGCCCATGGAAGTAGGAGCTCCTACTTCCAAAGGGGCAAGTCAGCGGGAGAAGCCACTTGGCCTATCCGGCCACATGTCACTGTCCCCCGGCCACACTTGGCTGTAGGTCCCGGGGTGGAATAATGCCCATGGAAGTAGGAGCGCCTACCTCCAAAGGGTGAAGACACTTGGCTCTAAGTCCCCGAGAGGTATACTGCCCATGGAAGTGAGAGCTCCTACTTCCAAAGGGGCAAGTCAGCGGGAGAAGCCACTTGGCCTATCCGGCCAAGAGTCACTGTTCCCCGGCCACACTTGGCAGTAGGTCCCGGGGAGGAATAATGCCCATGGAAGTAAGAGCTCCTACTTCCATAGGGGCAAGTCAGCGGGAGCAGCCACTTGGCCTATCCGGCCAAGTGTCACTGTTCCCCGGCCACACTTGGCTGTAGGTCCCGGAGAGGAATAATGCCCATGGAAGTAAGAGCTCCTACCTCCAAAGGGTGAAGACACTTGGCTCTAAGTCCCCGAGAGGTATACTGCCCATGGAAGTGAGAGCTCCTACTTCCAAAGGGGCAAGTCAGCGGGAGAAGCCACTTGGCCTATCCGGCCAAGAGTCACTGTTCCCCGGCCACACTTGGCAGTAGGTCCCGGGGAGGAATAATGCCCATGGAAGTAGGAGCTCCTACTTCCAAAGGGGCAAGTCAGCGGGAGAAGCCACTTGGCCTACCCGGCCAAGAGTCACTGTTCCCCGGCCACACTTGGCAGTAGGTCCCGGGGAGGAATAATGCCCATGGAAGTAGGAGCTCCTACTTCCAAAGGGGCAAGTCAGCGGGAGAAGCCACTTGGCCTATCCGGCCACATGTCACTGTCCCCCGGCCACACTTGGCTGTAGGTCCCGGGGAGGAATAATGCCCATGGAAGTAGGAGCGCCTACTTCCAAAGGGGCAAGTCAGCGGGAGCAGCCACTTGGCCTATCCGGCCAAGTGTCACTGTTCCCCGGCCACACTTGGCTGTAGGTCCCGGAGAGGAATAATGCCCATGGAAGTAAGAGCTCCTACCTCCAAAGGGTGAAGACACTTGGCTCTAAGTCCCCGAGAGGTATACTGCCCATGGAAGTGAGAGCTCCTACTTCCAAAGGGGCAAGTCAGCGGGAGAAGCCACTTGGCCTATCCGGCCAAGAGTCACTGTTCCCCGGCCACACTTGGCAGTAGGTCCCGGGGAGGAATAATTCCCATGGAAGTAAGAGCTCCTACTTCCATAGGGGCAAGTCAGCGGGAGAAGCCACTTGGCCTATCCGGCCAAGAGTCACTGTTCCCCGGCCACACTTGGCAGTAGGTCCCGGGGAGGAATAATGCCCATGGAAGTAGGAGCTCCTACTTCCAAAGGGGCAAGTCAGCGGGAGAAGCCACTTGGCCTATCCGGCCACATGTCACTGTCCCCCGGCCACTCTTGGCTGTAGGTCCCGGGGAGGAATAATGCCCATGGAAGTAGGAGCTCCTACTTCCAAAGGGGCAAGTCAGCGGGAGAAGCCACTTGGACTATCCGGCCAAGAGTCACTGTTCCCCGGCCACACTTGGCAGTATGTCCCGGGGAGGAATAATGCCCATGGAAGTGGGAGCTCCTACTTCCAAAGGGGCAAGTCGGCGGGAGAAGCCACTTGGCCTATCCGGCCAAGAGTCACTGTTCCCCGGCCACACTTGGCAGTAGGTCCCGGGGAGGAATAATGCCCATGGAAGTAGGAGCTCCTACTTCCAAAGGGGCAAGTCAGCGGGAGAAGCCACTTGGCCTATCCGGCCAAGAGTCACTGTTCCCCGGCCACTCTTGGCAGTAGGTCCCGGGGAGGAATAATGCCCATGGAAGTAGGAGCTCCTACTTCCAAAGGGGCAAGTCAGCGGGAGAAGCCACTAGTTCTATCCGGCCAAGAGTCACTGTTCCCCGGCTACACTTGGCAGTAGGTCCCGGGGAGGAATAATGCCCATGGAAGTAGGAGCTACTACCTCCAAAGGGTGAAGACACTTGGCTCTAAGTCCCCGAGAGGTATACTGCCCATGGGAGTAAGAGCTCCTACTTCCAAAGGGGCAAGTCAGCGGGAGAAGCCACTTGGCCTACCCGGCCAAGAGTCACTGTTCCCCGGCCACACTTGGCAGTAGGTCCCGGGGAGGAATAATGCCCATGGAAGTAGGAGCTCCTACTTCCAAAGGGGCAAGTCAGCGGGAGAAGCCACTTGGCCTACCCGGCCAAGAGTCACTGTTCCCCGGCCACACTTGGCAGTAGGTCCCGGGGAGGAATAATGCCCATGGAAGTAGGAGCTCCTACTTCCAAAGGGGCAAGTCAGCGGGAGAAGCCACTTGGCCTATCCGGCCAAGAGTCACTGTCCCCCGGCCACACTTGGCTGTAGGTCCCGGGGATGAATAATGCCCATGGAAGTAGGAGCTCCTACTTCCAAAGGGGCAAGTCAGCGGAAGAAGCCACTAGTTCTATCCGGCCAAGAGTCACTGTTCCCCGGCCTTACTTGGCAGTAGGTCCCGGGGAGGAATAATGCCCATGGAAGTAGGAGCTCCTACTTCCAAAGGGGCAAGTCAGCGGGAGAAGCCACTTGGCCTACCCAGGCAAGAGTCACTGTTCCCCGGCCACACTTGGCAGTAGGTCCCGGGGAGGAATAATGCCCATGGAAGTAGGAGCTCCTACTTCCAAAGGGGCAAGTCAGCGGGAGAAGCCACTTGGCCTATCCGGCCAAGAGTCACTGTTCCCCGGCCACACTTGGCAGTAGGTCCCGGGGAGGAATAATGACCATGGAAGTAAGAGCTCCTACTTCCAAAGGGGCAAGTCAGCGGGAGAAGCCACTTGGCCTATCCGGCCAAGAGTCACTGTTCCCCGGCCACACTTGGCAGTAGGTCCCGGGGAGGAATAATGCCCGTGGAAGTAAGAGCTCCTACTTCCATAGGGGCAAGTCAGCGGGAGAAGCCACTTGGCCTATCCGGCCAAGAGTCACTGTTCCCCGGCTACACTTGGCAGTAGGTCCCGGGGAGGAATAATGCCCATGGAAGTAAGAGCTCCTACTTCCAAAGGGGCAAGTCGGCGGGAGAAGCCACTTGGCCTATCCGGCCAAGAGTCACTGTTCCCCGGCCACACTTGGCAGTAGGTCCCGGGGAGGAATAATGCCCATGGAAGTAGGAGCTCCTACTTCCAAAGGGGCAAGTCAGCGGGAGAAGCCACTAGTTCTATCCGGCCAAGAGTCACTGTTCCCCGGCCACACTTGGCAGTAGGTCCCGGGGAGGAATAATGCCCATGGAAGTAGGAGCTACTACCTCCAAAGGGTGAAGACACTTGGCTCTAAGTCCCCGAGAGGTATACTGCCCATGGGAGTAAGAGCTCCTACTTCCAAAGGGGCAAGTCAGCGGGAGAAGCCACTTGGCCTATCCGGCCAAGAGTCACTGTTCCCCGGCCACACTTGGCAGTAGGTCCCGGAGAGGAATAATGCCCATGGAAGTAGGAGCTCCTACTTCCAAAGGGGCAAGTCAGCGGGAGAAGCCACTTGGCCTACCCGGCCAAGAGTCACTGTTCCCCGGCCACACTTGGCAGTAGGTCCCGGGGAGGAATAATGCCCATGGAAGTAGGAGCTCCTACTTCCAAAGGGGCAAGTCAGCGGGAGAAGCCACTTGGCCTATCCGGCCACATGTCACTGTCCCCCGGCCACACTTGGCAGTAGGTCCCGGGGAGGAATAATGCCCATGGAAGTAGGAGCTACTACCTCCAAAGGGTGAAGACACTTGGCTCTAAGTCCTCGAGAGGTATACTGCCCATGGAAGTAAGAGCTCCTACTTCCATAGGGGCAAGTCAGCGGGAGAAGCCACTTGGCCTATCCGGCCACATGTCACTGTCCCCCGGCCAAGCTTGGCTGTAGGTCCCGGGGAGGAATAATGCCCATGGAAGTAGGAGCTCCTACTTCCAAAGGGGCAAGTCAGCGGAAGAAGCCACTAGTTCTATCCGGCCAAGAGTCACTGTTCCCCGGCCACACTTGGCAGTAGGTCCCGGGGAGGAATAATGCCCATGGAAGTAGGAGCTCCTACTTCCAAAGGGGCAAGTCAGCGGGAGAAGCCACTTGGCCTACCCAGGCAAGAGTCACTGTTCCCCGGCCACACTTGGCAGTAGGTCCCGGGGAGGAATAATGCCCATGGAAGTAGGAGCTCCTACTTCCAAAGGGGCAAGTCAGCGGGAGAAGCCACTTGGCCTATCCGGCCAAGAGTCACTGTTCCCCGGCCACACTTGGCAGTAGGTCCCGGGGAGGAATAATGACCATGGAAGTAAGAGCTCCTACTTCCAAAGGGGCAAGTCAGCGGGAGAAGCCACTTGGCCTATCCGGCCAAGAGTCACTGTTCCCCGTCCACACTTGGCAGTAGGTCCCGGGGAGGAATAATGCCCATGGAAGTAAGAGCTCCTACTTCCATAGGGGCAAGTCAGCGGGAGAAGCCACTTGGCCTATCCGGCCAAGAGTCACTGTTCCCCGGCTACACTTGGCAGTAGGTCCCGGGGAGGAATAATGACCATGGAAGTAAGAGCTCCTACTTCCAAAGGGGCAAGTCAGCGGGAGAAGCCACTTGGCCTATCCGGCCAAGAGTCACTGTTCCCCGGCCACACTTGGCAGTAGGTCCCGGGGAGGAATAATGCCCATGGAAGTAAGAGCTCCTACTTCCAAAGGGGCAAGTCAGCGGGAGAAGCCACTTGGCCTATCCGGCCAAGAGTCACTGTTCCCCGGCCACACTTGGCAGTAGGTCCCGGGGAGGAATAATGCCCATGGAAGTAGGAGCTCCTACTTCCAAAGGGGCAAGTCAGCGGGAGAAGCCACTTGGCCTATCCGGCAAAGAGTCACTGTTCCCCGGCTACACTTGGCAGTAGGTCCCGGGGAGGAATAATGACCATGGAAGTAAGAGCTCCTACTTCCAAAGGGGCAAGTCAGCGGGAGAAGCCACTTGGCCTATCCGGCCAAGAGTCACTGTTCCCCGGCCACACTTGGCAGTAGGTCCCGGGGAGGAATAATGCCCATGGAAGTAAGAGCTCCTACTTCCAAAGGGGCAAGTCAGCGGGAGAAGCCACTTGGCCTATCCGGCCAAGAGTCACTGTTCCCCGGCCACACTTGGCAGTAGGTCCCGGGGAGGAATAATGCCCATGGAAGTAGGAGCTCCTACTTCCAAAGGGGCAAGTCAGCGGGAGAAGCCACTTGGCCTACCCGGCCAAGAGTCACTGTTCCCCGGCCACACTTGGCAGTAGGTCCCGGGGAGGAATAATGCCCATGGAAGTAGGAGCTCCTACTTCCAAAGGGGCAAGTCAGCGGGAGAAGCCACTTGGCCTATCCGGCCAAGAGTCACTGTCCCCCGGCCACACTTGGCAGTAGGTCCCGGGGAGGAATAATGCCCATGGAAGTAGGAGCTCCTACTTCCAAAGGGGCAAGTCAGCGGGAGAAGCCACTTCGCCTACCCGGCCAAGTGTCACTGTCCCCCGGCCAGACTTGGCGGCAAGTCCCGGGGAGGAATAATGCCCATGGAAGTAGGAGCTCACTTGGCTCTAAGTCTTCGAGAGGTATAATGCCCATGGAAGTAAGAGCTCCTACTTCCAAAGGGGCAAGTAAGCGGGAGAAGCCACTTCGCCTACCCGGCCAAGTGTCACTGTCCCCCGGCCAGACTTGGCGGCAAGTCCCGGGGAGGAATAATGCCCATGGAAGTAGGAGCTCCTACTTCCAAAGGGGCAAGTCAGCGGGAGAAGCCACTTGGCCTATCCGGCCAAGAGTCACTGTTCCCCGGCCACACTTGGCAGGAGGTCCCGGGGAGGAATAATGCCCATGGAAGTAGGAGCTCCTACTTCCAAAGGGGCAAGTCAGCGGGAGAAGCCACTTGGCCTATCCGGCCAAGAGTCACTGTTCCCCGGCCACACTTGGCAGTAGGTCCCGGGGAGGAATAATGCCCATGGAAGTAGGAGCTCCTACTTCCAAAGGGGCAAGTCAGCGGGAGAAGCCACTTGGCCTAACCGGCCAAGAGTCACTGTTCCCCGGCCACACTTGGCAGTAGGTCCCGGGGAGGAATAATGCCCATGGAAGTAGGAGCTCCTACTTCCAAAGGGGCAAGTCAGCGGGAGAAGCCACTTGGCCTATCCGGCCACATGTCACTGTTCCCCGGCCACACTTGGCAGTAGGTCCCGGGGAGGAATAATGCCCATGGAAGTAGGAGCTCCTACTTCCAAAGGGGCAAGTCAGCGGGAGAAGCCACTAGTTCTATCCGGCCAAGAGTCACTGTTCCCCGGCCACACTTGGCAGTAGGTCCCGGGGAGGAATAATGCCCATGGAAGTAGGAGCTCACTTGGCTCTAAGTCTTCGAGAGGTATAATGCCCATGGAAGTAAGAGCTCCTACTTCCAAAGGGGCAAGTCAGCGGGAGAAGCCACTTCGCCTACCCGGCCAAGTGTCACTGTCCCCCGGCCAGACTTGGCGGCAAGTCCCGGGGAGGAATAATGCCCATGGAAGTAGGAGCTCCTACTTCCAAAGGGGCAAGTCAGCGGGAGAAGCCACTTCGCCTACCCGGCCAAGTGTCACTGTCCCCCGGCCAGACTTGGCGGCAAGTCCCGGGGAGGAATAATGCCCATGGAAGTAGGAGCTCCTCCTTCCAAAGGGGCAAGTCAGCGGGAGAAGCCACTTCGCCTACCCGGCCAAGTGTCACTGTCCCCCGGCCAGACTTGGCGGCAAGTCCCGGGGAGGAATAATGCCCATGGAAGTAGGAGCTCACTTGGCTCTAAGTCTTCGAGAGGTATAATGCCCATGGAAGTAAGAGCTCCTACTTCCAAAGGGGCAAGTCAGCGGGAGAAGCCACTTCGCCTACCCGGCCAAGTGTCACTGTCCCCCGGCCAGACTTGGCGGCAAGTCCCGGGGAGGAATAATGCCCATGGAAGTAGGAGCTCCTACTTCCAAAGGGGCAAGTCAGCGGGAGAAGCCACTTCGCCTACCCGGCCAAGTGTCACTGTCCCCCGGCCAGACTTGGCGGCAAGTCCCGGGGAGGAATAATGCCCATGGAAGTAGGAGCTCCTACTTCCAAAGGGGCAAGTCAGCGGGAGAAGCCACTTCGCCTACCCGGCCAAGTGTCACTGTCCCCCGGCCAGACTTGGCGGCAAGTCCCGGGGAGGAATAATGCCCATGGAAGTAGGAGCTCACTTGGCTCTAAGTCTTCGAGAGGTATAATGCCCATGGAAGTAAGAGCTCCTACTTCCAAAGGGGCAAGTCAGCGGGAGAAGCCACTTCGCCTACCCGGCCAAGTGTCACTGTCCCCCGGCCAGACTTGGCGGCAAGTCCCGGGGAGGAATAATGCCCCATGGAGCTCGGGCAGACTAGAAGTAACCTCGTCTGCCCGCTGGAGGGCGCCCTTCCCGGAGCGGAGGGGACCCCCTTGGCCACAAAGTGCAAGCCGAGTTTGGAGCTCGAAACCCGGCCACGCTTGGTCGTAGGTCCCGGTGAGGAACATGGCCATGGAAGTCGGAGCTCAAACCTCCAAATTGACCTCAGCGGGAGCACTTGCTGAGGCTGCCCGGGCATGGGTTACTGTTCCCCGGGCACACTTGGTCGTAGGTCCAAGTGTGGAACGTGTCCATGGAAGTTGAAGTGAAGAGAACCGCGAAAGGGAGTTTTTGCGCGAAGCCGCGGCCGAGGAGGGCTCACCGATCCCGGCGTGATTTCTGCCAGGCCCGGTACCCAAACCGAACTCCGCATGGTGGCTGGATCCGCGACCCTGGAACCCTGGGCCGGGAGCCTAGGGGCGAGAGGGGCCCCATGGAGCTCGGGCAGACTAGAAGTACCCTCGTCTGCCCGCTGGAGGGCGCCCTTCCCGGAGCGGAGGGGACCCCCCAAGCGACCAAGTGCAAGCCGAGTTTGGAGCTCGAAACCCGGCCACACTTGGTAGTATGTCCCGGTGAGGAACATGCCCATGGAAGTAAGAGCTCAGCGGGAGCAGCCACTCAGGCTACCCGGGAATGTGTCACTGTCCCCCGGCCAAGACTTGGCGGCAAGTCCCGGGGAGGAATAGTTCCCATGGAAGTAGCTCAGCGGGAGCAGCCACTCAGGCTACCCGGGAATGTGTCACTGTCCCCCGGCCAGACTTGGCGGCAGGTCCCGGGGAGGAATAGTGCTCATGGAAGTAGCTCAGCGGGAGCAGCCACTCAGGCTACCCGGGAATGTGTCACTGTCCCTCGGCCACACTTGGTCGTTGATTCCTGATGAGGAACATGCCCATGGAACTAAAGAGTGCAGCGGGAGCAGCCGCTCAGGCTACCCGGGAATGTGTCACTGTCCCCCGGCCAGACTTGGCGGCAGGTCCCGGGGAGGAATAGTGCCCATGGAAGTCGGAGCTCCAACCTCCAAGTTGACCTCAGCGGGAGCAGCCGCTGAGGCTACCCGGGCATGGGTGACTGTTCCCCGGCCACACTTGGTCGGAGGTCCCGGTGTGGAACATGCCCATGGAAGTTGAAGGGAAGAGAACCGCGAAAGGGAGTTTGGAGGCTGAGCCGCGGCCGAGGAGGTCTCACCGATAACGGCGTGATTCCAGCCAGGCCCGGTACCCTATACCGAACTCGACAGGGTGGCTGTATCCGGGACCCTGGAACCCTGGGCGGGGAGCCTAGGGGCGAGAGGGGCCCCATGGAGCTCGGGCAGACTAGAAGTACCCTCGTCTGCCCGCTGGAGGGCGCCCTTCCCGGAGCGGAGGGGACCCCCCAAGCGACCAAGTGCAAGCCGAGTTTGGAGCTCGAAACCCGGCCACACTTGGTAGTATGTCCCGGTGAGGAACATGCCCATGGAAGTAAGAGCTCAGCGGGAGCAGCCACTCAGGCTACCCGGGAATGTGTCACTGTCCCCCGGCCAAGACTTGGCGGCAAGTCCCGGGGAGGAATAGTGCCCATGGAAGTAGCTCAGCGGGAGCAGCCGCTCAGGCTACCCGGGAATGTGTCACTGTCCCCCGGCCAGACTTGGCGGCAGGTCCCGGGGAGGAATAGTGCTCATGGAAGTAGCTCAGCGGGAGCAGCCACTCAGGCTAACCGGGAATGTGTCACTGTCCCTGGGCCACACTTGGTCGTTGGTTCCTGATGAGGAACATGCCCATGGAAGTAAGAGTTCAGCGGGAGAAGCCGCTCAGGCTACCCGGGAATGTGTCACTGTCCCCCGGCCAGACTTGGCGGCAGGTCCCGGGGAGGAATAGTGCCCATGGAAGTCGGAGCTCCAACCTCCAAGTTGACCTCAGCGGGAGCACTTGCTGAGGCTACCCGGGCATGGGCGACTGTTCCCCGGCCACACTTGGTCGGAGGTCCCGGTGTGGAACATGCCCATGGAAGTTGAAGGGAAGAGAACCGCGAAAGGGAGTTTGGAGGCTGAGCCGCGGCCGAGGAGGTCTCACCGATCCCGGCGTGATTCCAGCCAGGCCCGGTACCCTATACCGAACTCGGCAGGGTGGCTGTATCCGGGACCCTGGAACCCTGGGCGGGGAGCCTAGGGGCGAGAGGGGCCCCATGGAGCTCGGGCAGACTAGAAGTACCCTCGTCTGCCCGCTGGAGGGCGCCCTTCCCGGAGCGGAGGGGACCCCCAAGCGACCAAGTGCAAGCCGAGTTTGGAGCTCGAAACCCGGCCACACTTGGTAGTATGTCCCGGTGAGGAACATGCCCATGGAAGTAAGAGCTCAGCGGGAGCAGCCACTCAGGCTACCCGGCAATGTGTCACTGTCCCCCGGCCAAGACTTGGCGGCAAGTCCCGGGGAGGAATAGTGCCCATGGAAGTAGCTCAGCGGGAGCAGCCGCTCAGGCTACCCGGGAATGTGTCACTGTCCCCCGGCCAGACTTGGCGGCAGGTCCCGGGGAGGAATAGTGCCCATGGAAGTCGGAGCTCCAACCTCCAAGTTGACCTCAGCGGGAGCAGCCGCTGAGGCTACCCGGGCATGGGTGACTGTTCCCCGGCCACACTTGGTCGGAGGTCCCGGTGTGGAACATGCCCATGGAAGTTGAAGGGAAGAGAACCGCGAAAGGGAGTTTGGAGGCTGAGCCGCGGCCGAGGAGGTCTCACCGATCCCGGCGTGATTCCAGCCAGGCCCGGTACCCTATACCGAACTCGGCAGGGTGGCTTTATCCGGGACCCTGGAACCCTGGGCGGGGAGCCTAGGGGCGAGAGGGGCCCCATGGAGCTCGGGCAGACTAGAAGTACCCTCGTCTGCCCGCTGGAGGGCGCCCTTCCCGGAGCGGAGGGGACCCCCAAGCGACCAAGTGCAAGCCGAGTTTGGAGCTCGAAACCCGGCCACACTTGGTAGTATGTCCCGGTGAGGAACATGCCCATGGAAGTAAGAGCTCAGCGGGAGCAGCCACTCAGGCTACCCGGCAATGTGTCACTGTCCCCCGGCCAAGACTTGGCGGCAAGTCCCGGGGAGGAATAGTGCCCATGGAAGTAGCTCAGCGGGAGCAGCCGCTCAGGCTACCCGGGAATGTGTCACTGTCCCCCGGCCAGACTTGGCGGCAGGTCCCGGGGAGGAATAGTGCTCATGGAAGTAGCTCAGCGGGAGCAGCTGCTGAAGATACCCGGGAATGTGTCACTGTCCCTGGGCCACACTTGGTCGTTGGTTCCTGATGAGGAACATGCCCATGGAAGTAAGAGTTCAGCGGGAGAAGCCGCTCAGGCTACCCGGGAATGTGTCACTGTCCCCCGGCCAGACTTGGCGGCAGGTCCCGGGGAGGAATAGTGCCCATGGAAGTCGGAGCTCCAACCTCCAAGTTGACCTCAGCGGGAGCACTTGCTGAGGCTACCCGGGCATGGGCGACTGTTCCCCGGCCACACTTGGTCGGAGGTCCCGGTGTGGAACATGCCCATGGAAGTTGAAGGGAAGAGAACCGCGAAAGGGAGTTTGGAGGCTGAGCCGCGGCCGAGGAGGTCTCACCGATCCCGGCGTGATTCCAGCCAGGCCCGGTACCCTATACCGAACTCGGCAGGGTGGCTGTATCCGGGACCCTGGAACCCTGGGCGGGGAGCCTAGGGGCGAGAGGGGCCCCATGGAGCTCGGGCAGACTAGAAGTACCCTCGTCTGCCCGCTGGAGGGCGCCCTTCCCGGAGCGGAGGGGACCCCCAAGCGACCAAGTGCAAGCCGAGTTTGGAGCTCGAAACCCGGCCACACTTGGTAGTATGTCCCGGTGAGGAACATGCCCATGGAAGTAAGAGCTCAGCGGGAGCAGCCACTCAGGCTACCCGGGAATGTGTCACTGTCCCCCGGCCAAGACTTGGCGGCAGGTCCCGGGGAGGAATAGTGCCCATGGAAGTAGCCCAGCGGGAGCAGCCGCTCAGGCTACCCGGGAATGTGTCACTGTCCCCCGGCCAGACTTGGCGGCAGGTCCCGGGGAGGAATAGTGCTCATGGAAGTAGCTCAGCGGGAGCAGCTGCTGAGGCTACCCGGGAATGTGTCACTGTCCCTGGGCCACACTTGGTCGTTGGTTCCTGATGAGGAACATGCCCATGGAAGTAAGAGTTCAGCGGGAGAAGCCGCTCAGGCTACCCGGGAATGTGTCACTGTCCCCCGGCCAGACTTGGCGGCAGGTCCCGGGGAGGAATAGTGCCCATGGAAGTCGGAGCTCCAACCTCCAAGTTGACCTCAGCGGGAGCACTTGCTGAGGCTACCCGGGCATGGGCGACTGTTCCCCGGCCACACTTGGTCGGAGGTCCCGGTGTGGAACATGCCCATGGAAGTTGAAGGGAAGAGAACCGCGAAAGGGAGTTTGGAGGCTGAGCCGCGGCCGAGGAGGTCTCACCGATCCCGGCGTGATTCCAGCCAGGCCCGGTACCCTATACCGAACTCGGCAGGGTGGCTGTATCCGGGACCCTGGAACCCTGGGCGGGGAGCCTAGGGGCGAGAGGGGCCCCATGGAGCTCGGGCAGACTAGAAGTACCCTCGTCTGCCCGCTGGAGGGCGCCCTTCCCGGAGCGGAGGGGACCCCCAAGCGACCAAGTGCAAGCCGAGTTTGGAGCTCGAAACCCGGCCACACTTGGTAGTATGTCCCGGTGAGGAACATGCCCATGGAAGTAAGAGCTCAGCGGGAGCAGCCACTCAGGCTACCCGGCAATGTGTCACTGTCCCCCGGCCAAGACTTGGCGGCAAGTCCCGGGGAGGAATAGTGCCCATGGAAGTAGCTCAGCGGGAGCAGCCGCTCAGGCTACCCGGGAATGTGTCACTGTCCCCCGGCCAGACTTGGCGGCAGGTCCCGGGGAGGAATAGTGCTCATGGAAGTAGCTCAGCGGGAGCAGCTGCTGAGGCTACCCGGGAATGTGTCACTGTCCCTGGGCCACACTTGGTCGTTGGTTCCTGATGAGGAACATGCCCATGGAAGTAAGAGTTCAGCGGGAGAAGCCGCTCAGGCTACCCGGGAATGTGTCACTGTCCCCCGGCCAGACTTGGCGGCAGGTCCCGGGGAGGAATAGTGCCCATGGAAGTCGGAGCTCCAACCTCCAAGTTGACCTCAGCGGGAGCACTTGCTGAGGCTACCCGGGCATGGGCGACTGTTCCCCGGCCACACTTGGTCGGAGGTCCCGGTGTGGAACATGCCCATGGAAGTTGAAGGGAAGAGAACCGCGAAAGGGAGTTTGGAGGCTGAGCCGCGGCCGAGGAGGTCTCACCGATCCCGGCGTGATTCCAGCCAGGCCCGGTACCCTATACCGAACTCGGCAGGGTGGCTGTATCCGGGACCCTGGAACCCTGGGCGGGGAGCCTAGGGGCGAGAGGGGCCCCATGGAGCTCGGGCAGACTAGAAGTACCCTCGTCTGCCCGCTGGAGGGCGCCCTTCCCGGAGCGGAGGGGACCCCCAAGCGACCAAGTGCAAGCCGAGTTTGGAGCTCGAAACCCGGCCACACTTGGTAGTATGTCCCGGTGAGGAACATGCCCATGGAAGTAAGAGCTCAGCGGGAGCAGCCACTCAGGCTACCCGGCAATGTGTCACTGTCCCCCGGCCAAGACTTGGCGGCAAGTCCCGGGGAGGAATAGTGCCCATGGAAGTAGCTCAGCGGGAGCAGCCGCTCAGGCTACCCGGGAATGTGTCACTGTCCCCCGGCCAGACTTGGCGGCAGGTCCCGGGGAGGAATAGTGCTCATGGAAGTAGCTCAGCGGGAGCAGCCACTCAGGCTACCCGGGAATGTGTCACTGTCCCTGGGCCACACTTGGTCGTTGGTTCCTGATGAGGAACATGCCCATGGAAGTAAGAGTTCAGCGGGAGCAGCCGCTCAGGGCTACCCGGGAATGTGTCACTGTCCCCCGGCCAGACTTGGCGGCAGGTCCCGGGGAGGAATAGTGCCCATGGAAGTCGGAGCTCCAACCTCCAAGTTGACCTCAGCGGGAGCAGCCGCTGAGGCTACCCGGGCATGGGTGACTGTTCCCCGGCCACACTTGGTCGGAGGTCCCGGTGTGGAACATGCCCATGGAAGTTGAAGGGAAGAGAACCGCGAAAGGGAGTTTGGAGGCTGAGCCGCGGCCGAGGAGGTCTCACCGATCCCGGCGTGATTCCAGCCAGGCCCGGTACCCTATACCGAACTCGGCAGGGTGGCTTTATCCGGGACCCTGGAACCCTGGGCGGGGAGCCTAGGGGCGAGAGGGGCCCCATGGAGCTCGGGCAGACTAGAAGTACCCTCGTCTGCCCGCTGGAGGGCGCCCTTCCCGGAGCGGAGGGGACCCCCCAAGCGACCAAGTGCAAGCCGAGTTTGGAGCTCGAAACCCGGCCACACTTGGTAGTTGGTCCCGGTGAGGAACATGCCCATGGAAGTAAGAGCTCAGCGGGAGCAGCCACTCAGGCTACCCGGGAATGTGTCACTGTCCCCCGGCCAAGACTTGGCGGCAAGTCCCGGGGAGGAATAGTGCCCATGGAAGTAGCTCAGCGGGAGCAGCCACTCAGGCTACCCGGGAATGTGTCACTGTCCCTCGGCCACACTTGGTCGTAGGTCCCGGTGAGGAACATGCCCATGGAAGTCGGAGCTCCAACCTCCAACCGGGTGAAGCCTCCGAGAGCTAGCCGGGAATAGGGCGCCAATCCCGGCTACCGCCCTCCAGGCTTGCCCCGGTCGAAAGACCTACGTCCTCGCACCAGCACAAGCGCAAAAATTTTCTAAGTGTGGGAGAACCGAGGACCCGCCCGGTGGCACTCTGCCTCTCGCTGCCGCCCTCCTGGAAGCGTCCTCGGTCACTGTGTGTGCGGCAGATATCAGAGCTCCGGAAAGGTGAAAAAGAACCGGTAAGAGGGCGAATCCGGCAGCTCCCTGCCGGGCGAGGACCACCGCGAGCGGCGGGGACGTCAGACGGGAGACGCGCGGCGGACCTTCCGTCGGAGTGCCTGGGATTTTGACCTCGGAGAAGTTCGAAAAAATTATGCGGTCGGAGCTGTCTGCCCCGGCCGGGGAAGGCTCACCGCCGGCGGCTGCCAACCCCTGGCTTGCCCGCTGGATGCCCTTTCGGAGGCTGCTGAAAAAGAACTGTCAGGCGGGCACCTCTCGGAAGAACCGCAGACCAAAACGACCGGTAAAAATTTTGGGCGATCCGACACGTAGTGCACCTTCGGCGGCAGAGAAAAGCAGCAAAAATACCGGTCAGAGAAGGGGAGTTTTGGTCGACTCTGCCAGGTTTTTGCACTAAGTCAGATCCGTAATGCCAGCGGGACTGAGTCGCTTTTGCGTGCCGTGGTCCTGGAGGCCTGCTCGGACAGAGCGGTCCTTCGGGTCCCGCGGGAAGGGGCATTTCATGTTCCTCTGCGGGAGGTGATCCATTTTCTGCGGGAAATGGCGAGCCCCCTCGGCTACAAGAGTGTGTAGGTCCCGCTCAACAGTCTACGTCCTTAACCATCGGGGACTTTGTAGATTTTGCCCAAAATCGCTCTCCGCAGAACAGAGCGTGAGGTCTCCGCGGCGGAGGCCGGAAAAGGTGCGAGGTGAGCGGCATGGTATGACTGGGCTCGTGCCGCTCACTGCTACCCGGAGCGTGGCGCCCTCCGGGTAAAAAGCTAGCCGGGGCGAGTAGGTGGGTTGACGGGCGCATAAGCAACGCCGTCCCCGCCGTACAAGGTGCCGGTGGCCTGGCGAACCACCGGCGTAAGGCTAGCCAGGGCGTACCGCGGGGCAGAGGGCGCATAAGCCACGCTCTCTCTCCATCCCACCAGCACAAGCGAAAAATTTTCAAAGTGTGGGAGAACCGGCTTCCCGACCGGTGGCACTCTGCCTCTCTCTGCCGCCCTCCTGGAAGCGTCCTCGGTCACTCGGAGTACGGCAGATTTAAGAGCTCCGGAATGGTGAAAAAGAACCGGAGAGAGGGCGACTCCGGCTTCTCTCTGCCGGGCGAGGACCACCGCAGGCGGCGGGGACCTCTGACAGGAGGCGGCGCTGCGGGCAGGCTTTAAAAGTGCCTGGGCTTTTGGCCTCGGCGAAAGTCGAAAAAATTATGCGGTCGGAGCTTTCTGCCCCGGCCGGGGAAGGCTCACCGCCGGCGGCTGCCAACCCCTGGCTTGCCCGCTGGATGCCCTTTCGGAGGCTGCTGAAAAAGAACTGTCAGGCGGGCACCTCTCGGAAGAACCGCAGACCAAAACGACCGGTAAAAATTTTGGGCGATCCGACCCGTAGTGCACCTTCGGCGGCAGAGAAAAGCAACAAAAATACCGGTCAGAGAAGGGGAGTTTTGGTCGACTCTGCCAGGTTTTTGCACTAAGTCAGATCCGTAATGCCAGCGGGACTGAGTCGCTTTTGCGTGCCGTGGTCCTGGAGGCCTGCTCGGACAGAGCGGTCCTTCGGGTCCCGCGGGAAGGGGCATTTCATGTTCCTCTGCGGGAGGTGATCCATTTTCTGCGGGAAATGGCGAGCCCCTTCGGCTACAAGAGTGTGTAGGTCCCGCTCAACAGTCTACGTCCTTAACCATCGGGGACTTTGTAGATTTTGCCCAAAATCGCTCTCCGCAGAACAGAGCGTGAGGTCTCCGCGGCGGAGGCCGGAAAAGGTGCGAGGTGAGCGGCATGGTATGACTGGGCTCGTGCCGCTCACTGCTACCCGGAGCGTGGCGCCCTCCGGGTAAAAGGCTAGCCGGGGCGAGTAGGTGGGATGACGGGCGCATAAGCAACGCCGTCCCCGCCGTACAAGGTGCCGGTGGCCTGGCGAACCACCGGCGTAAGGCTAGCCAGGGCGTACCGCGGGGCAGAGGGCGCATAAGCCACGCTCTCTCTCCATCCCACCAGCACAAGCGAAATATTTTCAAAGTGTGGGAGAACCGGCTTCCCGACCGGTGGCACTCTGCCTCTCGCTGCCGCCCTCCTGGAAGCGTCCTCGGTCACTCGGAGTACGGCAGATTTAAGAGCTCCGGAATGGTGAAAAAGAACCGGAGAGAGGGCGACTCCGGCTTCTCTCTGCCGGGCGAGGACCACCGCAGGCGGCGGGGACGTCTGACAGGAGACGGCGCTGCGGGCAGGCTTTAAAAGTGCATGGGGTTTTGGCCTCGGCAAAAGTCGAAAAAATTATGCGGTCGGAGCTTTCTGCCCCGGCCGGGGAAGGCTCACCGCCGGCGGCTGCCAACCCCTGGCTTGCCCGCTGGATGCCCTTTCGGAGGCTTCTGAAAAAGAACTGTCAGGCGGGCACCTCTCGGAAGAACCGCAGACCAAAACGACCGGTAAAAATTTTGGGCGATCCGACCCGTAGTGCACCTTCGGCGGCAGAGAAAAGCAACAAAAATACCGGTCAGAGAAGGGGAGTTTTGGTCGACTCTGCCAGGTTTTTGCACTAAGTCAGATCCGTAATGCCAGCGGGACTGAGTCGCTTTTGCGTGCCGTGGTCCTGGAGGCCTGCTCGGACAGAGCGGTCCTGCGGGTCCCGCGGGAAGGGGCATTTCATGTTCCTCTGCGGGAGGTGATCCATTTTCTGCGGGAAATGGCGAGCCCCTTCGGCTACAAGAGTGTGTAGGTCCCGCTCAACAGTCTACGTCCTTAACCATCGGGGACTTTGTAGATTTTGCCCAAAATCGCTCTCCGCAGAACAGAGCGTGAGGTCTCCGCGGCGGAGGCCGGAAAAGGTGCGAGGTGAGCGGCATGGTATGACTGGGCTCGTGCCGCTCACTGCTACCCGGAGCGTGGCGCCCTCCGGGTAAAAGGCTAGCCGGGGCGAGTAGGTGGGATGACGGGCGCATAAGCAACGCCGTCCCCGCCGTACAAGGTGCCGGTGGCCTGGCGAACCACCGGCGTAAGGCTAGCCAAGGGCGTACCGCGGGGCAGAGGGCGCATAAGCCACGCTCTCTCTCCATCCCACCAGCACAAGCGAAAAATTTTCAAAGTGTGGGAGAACCGGCTTCCCGACCGGTTGCACTCTGCCTCTCGCTGCCGCCGTCCTGGAAGCATCCTCGGTCACTCGGAGTACGGCAGATTTAAGAGCTCCGGAATGGTGAAAAAGAACCGGAGAGAGGGCGACTCCGGCTTCTCTCTGCCGGGCGAGGACCACCGCAGGCGGCGGGGACGTCTGACAGGAGACGGCGCTGCGGGCAGGCTTTAAAAGTGCATGGGGTTTTGGCCTCGGAGAAAGTCGAAAAAATTATGCGGTCGGAGCTGTCTGCCCCGGCCGGGGAAGGCTCACCTCCGGCGGCTGCCAACCCCTGGCTTGCCCGCTGGATGGCCTTTCGGAGGCTGCTGAAAAAGAACTGTCAGGCGGGCACCTCTCGGAAGAACCGCAGACCAAAACGACCGGTAAAAATTTTGGGCGATCCGACCCGTAGTGCACCTTCGGCGGCAGAGAAAAGCAACAAAAATACCGGTCAGAGAAGGGGAGTTTTGGTCGACTCTGCCAGGTTTTTGCACTAAGTCAGATCCGTAATGCCAGCGGGACTGAGTCGCTCTTGCGTGCCGTGGTCCTGGAAGCCTGCTCGGACAGAGTGGTCCTTCGGGTCCCGCGGGAAGGGGCATTTCATGTTCCTCTGCGGGAGGTGATCCATTTTCTGCGGGAAATGGCGAGCCCCTTCGGCTACAAGAGTGTGTAGGTCCCGCTCAACAGTCTACGTCCTTAACCGTCGGGGACTTTGTAGATTTTGCCCAAAATCGCTCTCCGCAGAACAGAGCGGGAGGTCTCCGCGGCGGAGGCCGGAAAAGGTGCGAGGTGAGCGGCATGGTATGACTGGGCTCGTGCCGCTCACTGCTACCCGGAGCGTGGCGCCCTCCGGGTAAAAGGCTAGCCGGGGCGAGTAGGTGGATTGACGGGCGCATAAGCAACGCCGTCCCCGCCGTACAAGGTGCCGGTGGCCTGGCGAACCACCGGCGTAAGGCTAGCCAAGGGCGTACCGCGGGGCAGAGGGCGCATAAGCCACGCCGTCCCCGCTGTACAAGGTGCCGGTGGCCTGGCGAACCACCGGCGTAAGGCTAGCCAAGGGCGTACCGCGGGGCAGAGGGCGCATAAGCCACGCTCTCTCTCCATCCCACCAGAACAAGCGAAAAAATTTCAAAGTGTGGGAGAACCGGCTTCCCGACCGGTGGCACTCTGCCTCTCGCTGCCGCCCTCCTGGAAGCGTCCTCGGTCACTCGGTGTCCGGCAGATTTCAGAGCTCCGGAATGGTGAAAAAGAACCGGTGAGAGGGCGAATCCGGCTTCTCTCTGCCGGGCGAGGACCACCGCAGGCGGCAAGGGACGTCTGCCAGGAGACGGCGCTGCGGGCAGGCTTTAAAAGTGCATGGGGTTTTGGCCTCGGCGAAAGTCGAAAAAATTTTGCGGTCGGAGCTGTCTGCCCCGGCCGGGGAAGGCTCACCGCCGGCGGCTGCCAACCCCTGGCTTGCCCGCTGGATGCCCTTTCGGAGGCTGCTGAAAAAGAACTGTCAGGCGGGCACCTCTCGGAAGAACCGCAGACCAAAACGACCGGTAAAAATTTTGGGCGATCCGACCCTCAGTGCACCTTCGGCGGCAGAGAAAAGCAACAAAAACACCGGTCAAAGAAGGGAGGTTTTGGTCGACTCTGCCTGGTTTTTGCACAAAGTCAGATCCGTAATGCCAGCGGGACTGAGTCGCTTTTGCGTGCCGTGGTCCTGGAGGCCTGCTCGGACAGAGCGGTCCTTCGGGTCCCGCGGGAAGGGGCATTTCATGTTCCTCTGCGGGAGGTGGTCCATTTTCTGCGGGAAATGGCGAGCCCCATCGGCTACAAGAGTGTGTAGGTCCCGCTCAACAGTCTACGTCCTTAACCATCGGGGACTTTGTAGATTTTGGCAGAAATCGCCCCCCGCAGGTCCTAGCGGGAGGTCTCCGCGGCGGAGGCCGGAGAGGGCGCGAGGTGAGCGGCATGGTATGACTGGGTTCGTGCCGCTCACTGGTACCCGGAGCGTGGCGCCCTCCGGGTAAAAGGCTAGCCGGGGCGAGTAGGTGGGTTGACGGGCGCATAAGCCACGCCGTCCCCGCCGTACAAGGTGCCGGTGGCCTGGCGAACCACCGGCGTAAGGCCAGCCAGGGCGGACCGCGGGGCAGAGGGCGCATAAGCCACGCTCTCTCTCCATCCCACCAGAACAAGCGAAAAATTTTCAAAGTGTGGGAGAACCGGCGACCCGACCGGTGGCACTCTGCCTCTCGCTGCCGCCCTCCTGGAAGCGTCCTCGGTCACTCGGTGTCCGGCAGATTTCAGAGCTCCGGAATGGTGAAAAAGAACCGGAGAGGGGGCGACTCCGGCTTCTCTCTGCCGGGCGAGGACCACCGCAGGCGGCAAGGGACGTCTGACAGGAGACGGCGCTGCGGGCAGGCTTTAAAAGTGCATGGGGTTTTGGCCTCGGCGAAAGTCGAAAAAATTTTGCGGTCGGAGCCGTCTGCCCCGGCCGGGGAAGGCTCACCGCCGGCGGCTGCCAACCCCTGGCTTGCCCGCTGGATGGCCTTTCGGAGGCTGCTGAAAAAGAACTGTCAGGCGGGCACCTCTCGGAAGAACCGCAGACCAAAACGACCGGTAAAAATTTTGGGCGATCCGACCCTCAGTGCACCTTCGGCGGCAGAGAAAAGCATCAAAAATACCGGTCAAAGAAGCGAGGTTTTGGTCGACTCTGCCAGGTTTTTGCACAAAGTGTTGGCATCGTGCGGCGTCGCGCTTTGCCGTACCGTATCCCCAATGGAGCGGCGCCCGGCGGGGTAGGCTAGCCATGTGAGGTCGAGGGCGGGAGGACGGGACGTAAGCCAGGCCGTTCTCCACAAGAAATTCCGGACGCGGAGACCCCTTCTCCGCCCTACGGTCCCCAATGGGGTGGCGCCCGGCGGGTGAGGCTAGCCATGGGAGGACGGGACGTAAGCCAGGCCGTTCTCCACAAGAAATTCCGTACGCGGAGACCCCTTCTCCGCCCTACGGTCCCCAATGGGGTGGCGCCCGGCGGGTGAGGCTAGCCATGTGAGGTCGAGGGCGGGAGGACGGGACGTAAGCCAGGCCGTTCTCCACAAGTAAATTCCGGACGCGGAGACCCCTTCTCCGCCCTACGGTCCCCAATGGGGTGGCGCCCGGCGGGTGAGGCTAGCCGTGTGAGGTCGAGGGCGGGAGGACGGGACGTAAGCCAGGCCGTTCTCCACAAGTAAATTCCGGACGCGGAGACCCCTTCTCCGCCCTACGGTCCCCAATGGGGTGGCGCCCGGCGGGTGAGGCTAGCCATGTGAGGTCGAGGGCGGGAGGACGGGACGTAAGCCAGGCCGTTCTCCACAAGTAAATTCCGGACGCGGAGACCCCTTCTCCGCCCTACGGTCCCCAATGGGGTGGCTCCCGGCGGGTGAGGCTAGCCATGTGAGGTCGAGGGCGGGAGGACGGGACGCAAGCCAGGCCGTTCTCCACAAACTCCCAGCGGTAGAGTCTCGGCTCTCCGCTCTTTTGATCGATCTGACACAGCGCGATCCGGCGGGGCAGGGCACTTTGCTCGGTCAGGGGTATTGGCCCCGGCCGGTTTATGGTAAAGCGTTCCTTAGCCTCAGTCTTGGTCGCGCATCAATCCCCCGCTCCCCGTGAGCGGCTGTCGTCCTCTGCCTAAGGTTGTGTAGCGCGGTGCCAGTGTGGTCCTCGCACGGCCCCGCTCCTGCCACAGCGGTAGGACTCTCTGCTTCGGCTGAGGTTTGCTACGAAGCGTATGGAACGGGCGTACTCCACCGTACCGTGGGTGGGGGGCGGCGGCGTTGGCGGCGGCAGCGTCCAGCGCGGAGCTCCGGCTCCCGCGGCAGCGCCTCGCCTAGTGTCCCTCGGGCAAGTCCAATCGCCCCCCGCCCGGTCGGAGAGCGCAGACACACCTCTGTGTCCACGGTTTATTTCCGCAGCACGAAAAGGGACGGCTCCCGCCTGCTCCTCGCGGCGGCGACGAGGCTTAGACCCACCGTGGCGTATCCGCGGTAGGTATGCTCGTCGGTCGGAGGAGCGGTTGCGGTCGAGTGGTCCCCAGTGTACCCTGTTAGCGCTGCCCGCCTACGCCTGAAGAGCTGCGGACCGAGAAAAAGGTTCGCTCCGCTGCTGACGGCGAAGCGCGCGGCACGCCGCGGAAGAGGAGAGGGAGCGGTCGCCCCCGGGGCGGCTCCCCTCCGAGTCCGGCAGAAGCAGAGATTGTAGCGGAGGGGGGGTTTCTAAATTCCCCGGGCGTGTTATCCCCAGCGGTAGCCTTTGAACTCTTCAACCGCAAGCACGATCGCACGTTCACAGCACCCGTCACTAGGAGCCGGGCCAGAGGCGGGCGGCAGACGAAACCGACATGAGCGCTTAAGGGTATTGCACCCCCGGCGCCCAGACCCTGGAAATTGAGTCTGCCCCCAAAGCCCACCCGCGTCCTCCTTGGCGCTCCCGGAGTACATGGTCGTAGATGGGCCATCGGTCGCTAATGCCAAACTGCGTCCCAGGGGTGCGTCCCCTCTGACCAACGGCAGACCCATCCCTCTCGCCAATCCGCGGATCCCCGCCAGGTCCCGAACAGGGCTCGTCCTTTAGCGTTTCAAATGCGCCCTCCCCGCCATACGAGGGGTTGAGGACCGTAGCCTTCCCTTACGAGAGGCACCAGGGGTGCGCCTGCTCGAGGGCCCGGCCGTGGGCGTAACGCTTGGGCCGCCCGGGGGAGTCGGTAGACCATGGGAGACCAACACTCGCACACGAACGTTGCCCGTGCTTTTGTGGAAGAGAGCTTCTTGCGAGGTTGTCGCTGCGGTGGCGCCCGGACAAACCCTATCCCTAAAACTTCTGGGGAATTGGCGTCTAAGCCTGCACCCTGCTCGGTATCCCTGCACCCACGAAGGGGGCCGTGGAAGGCTTGGGGTCGCGCCGGCGAAACCGACCGGATGCCCGGGGTACTGAACCCCCGGGGTCCCACCCTGGAAATTGAGCCGTCCGACCCCGCCACGTCTTCCTAGTGCTCTCCTTGGCTCCCCCGCCTGTGGGCATCGTTAGGGGCTGCGGTCATCAGCGCCGGCTAAGCTTCGGCAACACGGCCGACCCACCCCTTCGGCGCCTGGGGGTGCCTGGTCCCAGTCCGGGCCGTTCCGTAGGGGCGGCTATCCCTTACATGAGGGACTCGGTGCGTCCGCTCGGGCTGCGGGGCTCCGGCTCCGACAGCCGGGGAGCTGGTTTTGACCGCGGGCCTCGACGGGAACCGGCAGGGACCGGACTAGGCGTCAAGCCGAAAATAACCCCGGCACCCTCTGCTTCCAAAGCGAGGGGACCTTTGGCCGAGCGGGGCACCGGAAGCCGAACCGACCCCAACCCCTCTTCTTACCCCAGGGCTGGGCTGACCAATCCCCTGATCGGGTCTAAAATGGAAGAAGGGGATTCGAGGGAAGGGGCTGGCGGAAGGCAGTTGCCCGACGGAGTAGGCGAAGGCCAGGCCGTTTCCGAGTCCCGAGCAGAGGAGGGCGAACTCGGCTCTTCATCGACCGACGGCGAGGCGAGGGCGGTGGCTGCCGCGGGGAAGACTCCATTGCTCGTCAGCGCGCTAGGAGCGGGGCCGACTGGCTGCTCGGGGTATGGCATCCCCGGGGGCCCACCCTGGAAATCTTCGCTCCTCAGCCGCTGCAGGTTATAAGGTCCCGCCGCGCGTAAGCGCTCAACTCTCCGACCCACGGATGTCGAGCCCATGGTGAGCCGGCCGTTTCGTACGGGGAAAAGGGGTCCTCTGGCCCCACATCGATCGAGGGGGTTTAGATCCGCGGAGGCACGCACCGCGAGGCGAATCGCTGCTTTCCCCAAGAGGTTAACCTTCAAACCACCGAGTAGGTTCGGGGCAGGGCCGACAGTCTGCACTGGGGTATTGCATCCCTGGTGGGGCGACCCTGGAAATCTCTGCCCCTTTCCACTCCTTCGGTTGGGCCTCTCGTCGGGGCGAGCGTAAGTCGGCAAGCAGACGTGGGAAGAGGCTTCTTACCGGTGACACTCCTTTCGTGAGAGAGGCAGGTACTCGCCCCGGACCCCGGTCCAAATCTGCGCGGGCCGGACGGCGTCGGCCCTAGCCGAAGGCCGCTCCCGCGAAGCCAGGGAGCCGAAAATAACCCCGACACCCTCCGCGACCTCGCGTGCTTCCAAAGCGAGGGGAACCTTTGGCCGAGCGGGGCACCCGAAGCCGAACCGACCCCAACCCCTCTTCTTACCCCAGGGCTGGGCTGACCAATCCCCTGATCGGGTCTAAAATGGAAGAAGGGGATTCGAGGGAAGGGGCTGGCGGAAGGCAGTTGCCCGACGGAGTAGGCGAAGGCCAGGCCGTTTCCAAATCCCGAGCAGAGGAAGGGCGAACGACGTTCTTCATCGACCGACGGCGAGGCTAGGGCGAGGGCGGTGGCTGCCGCGGGGAAGACTCCATTGCTTGCCAGCGTGCTAGGAGCGGGGCCGACAGGCTGCTCGGGGTATGGCATCCCCGGGGGCCCACCCTGGAAATCTTCGCTCCTCAGCCGCTGCAGGTTATAAGGTCCCGCCGCGCGTAAGCGCTCAACTCC
>NW_027284978.1:252500-290000 GCF_040894005.1 Engystomops pustulosus
AAGGTGCCCAGACGGCAGTGGAGCTGCCTGATGGAGGAGCAGGGGGCTTCGCTGCGTGTAGCCGTGTAGCGAGCGCAGTAGAAGGGGGCGCGCGTGTGCCGGCATGCCCCGAGAGCGAGAGCCGGAGAGAGCAGTGTGCCTCTGTCATTGGCGAGAGCCAGCAGGCCCGCGGGCAGCACACAAAGCATAAAGTCATGGATCATTGGGCAAGGGCGGCGAGTGATGCAGAGCATACATAGAGTGCCGTGCAGTGGCAGACATAAGCCGCGTAGAACGTAGGCGCGGAGCAGAGGCCGGAGGATGTCAGAGAGTGTGGCCGGCGAGGGGTGCACCTCTGCGGGCATGCCTCCGACGTCTAGCCCCCGTTGGTCACGGGGGTTCAGCCAAGCACGCGCCGCCGGCCCCGCAGAGCTGGTTCTCGCCTGGAGTGCGAGCCTTGCCCCGTGCATGGACTTCCGAAGTGATGACGTCAGCGGGAGCAGCCGCTCGGCCGTATCCGGCCGCCTGTCACTGTTCCCCGGCCAGACTTGGCGGCAAGTCCCGGGGACGAACAAGCCCATGGAAGTAGGAGCTCAGCGGGAGCAGCCACTTGGCCTATGCGGCCACATGTCACTGTCCCCCGGTAGGACTTGGCGGCAGGTCCCGGGGAGGAACGAGCCCATGGAAGTAGGAGCTCCGACTTCCAAAGTGATGACGTCAGCGGGAGCAGCCGCTCGGCCGTATCCGGCGGCATGTCACTGTTCCCCGGCCAGACTTGGCGGCAAGTCCCGGGGACGAACAAGCCCATGGAAGTAGGGGCTCAGCGGGAGCAGCCAGTTGGCCTATCCGGCCACATGTCACTGTCCCCCGGCCAGACTTGGCGGCAAGTCCCGGGGAGGAACAAGCCCATGGAAGTAGGAGCTCCGACTTCCAAAGTGATGACGTCAGCGGGAGCAGCCGCTCGGCCGTATCCGGCGGCATGTCACTGTTCCCCGGCCAGACTTGGCGGCAAGTCCCGGGGACGAACAAGCCCATGGAAGTAGGGGCTCAGCGGGAGCAGCCAGTTGGCCTATCCGGCCACATGTCACTGTCCCCCGGCCAGACTTGGCGGCAAGTCCCGGGGAGGAACAAGCCCATGGAAGTAGGAGCTCCGACTTCCAAAGTGATGACGTCAGCGGGAGCAGCCGCTCGGCCGTATCCGGCGGCATGTCACTGTTCCCCGGCCAGACTTGGCGGCAAGTCCCGGGGACGAACAAGCCCATGGAAGTAGGGGCTCAGCGGGAGCAGCCAGTTGGCCTATCCGGCCACATGTCACTGTCCCCCGGCCAGACTTGGCGGCAAGTCCCGGGGAGGAACAAGCCCATGGAAGTAGGAGCTCCTACTTCCAAAGCGATGACGTCAGCGGGAGCAGCCGCTCGGCCGTATCCGGCGGCATGTCACTGTTCCCCGGCCAGACTTGGCGGCAAGTCCCGGGGGACGAACAAGCCCATGGAAGTAGGGGCTCAGCGGGAGCAGCCAGTTGGCCTATCCGGCCACATGTCACTGTCCCCCGGCCAGACTTGGCGGCAGGTCCCGGGGAGGAACAAGCCCATGGAAGTAGGAGCTCCTACTTCCAAAGCGATGACGTCAGCGGGAGCAGCCGCTCGGCCGTATCCGGCGGCATGTCACTGTTCCCCGGCCAGACTTGGCGGCAAGTCCCGGGGGACGAACAAGCCCATGGAAGTAGGGGCTCAGCGGGAGCAGCCAGTTGGCCTATCCGGCCACATGTCACTGTCCCCCGGCCAGACTTGGCGGCAGGTCCCGGGGAGGAACAAGCCCATGGAAGTAGGAGCTCCTACTTCCAAAGCGATGACGTCAGCGGGAGCAGCCGCTCGGCCGTATCCGGCGGCATGTCACTGTTCCCCGGCCAGACTTGGCGGCAAGTCCCGGGGGACGAACAAGCCCATGGAAGTAGGGGCTCAGCGGGAGCAGCCAGTTGGCCTATCCGGCCACATGTCACTGTCCCCCGGCCAGACTTGGCGGCAAGTCCCGGGGAGGAACAAGCCCATGGAAGTAGGAGCTCCTACTTCCAAAGCGATGACGTCAGCGGGAGAAGCCGCTCGGCCTATCCGGCCACATGTCACTGTCCCCCGTCCACACTTGGCTATAGGTCCCGGGGAGGAATAATGCCCATGGAAGTAGGAGCTCCTACTTCCTAAGGGGCAAGTCAGCGGGAGCAGCCACTTGGCCTATCCGGCCAAGTTTCACTGTTCCCCGGCCACACTTGGCTGTAGGTCCCGGAGAGGAATAATGCCCATGGAAGTAAGAGCTCCTACCTCCAAAGGGGCAAGTCAGCGGGAGAAGCCACTTGGCCTATCCGGCCACATGTCACTGTCCCCCGGCCAAGCTTGGCTGTAGGTCCCGGGGAGGAATAATGCCCATGGAAGTAGGAGCTCCTACTTCCAAAGGGGCAAGTCAGCGGAAGAAGCCACTAGTTCTATCCGGCCAAGAGTCACTGTTCCCCGGCCTTACTTGGCAGTAGGTCCCGGGGAGGAATAATGCCCATGGAAGTAGGAGCTCCTACTTCCAAAGGGGCAAGTCAGCGGGAGAAGCCACTTGGCCTATCCGGCCAAGAGTCACTGTTCCCCGGCCACTCTTGGCAGTAGGTCCCGGGGAGGAATAATGCCCATGGAAGTAGGAGCTCCTACTTCCAAAGGGGCAAGTCAGCGGGAGAAGCCACTAGTTCTATCCGGCCAAGAGTCACTGTTCCCCGGCTACACTTGGCAGTAGGTCCCGGGGAGGAATAATGCCCATGGAAGTAGGAGCTACTACCTCCAAAGGGTGAAGACACTTGGCTCTAAGTCCCCGAGAGGTATACTGCCCATGGGAGTAAGAGCTCCTACTTCCAAAGGGGCAAGTCAGCGGGAGAAGCCACTTGGCCTACCCGGCCAAGAGTCACTGTTCCCCGGCCACACTTGGCAGTAGGTCCCGGGGAGGAATAATGCCCATGGAAGTAGGAGCTCCTACTTCCAAAGGGGCAAGTCAGCGGGAGAAGCCACTTGGCCTATCCGGCCACATGTCACTGTCCCCCGGCCACACTTGGCTGTAGGTCCCGGGGTGGAATAATGCCCATGGAAGTAGGAGCGCCTACCTCCAAAGGGTGAAGACACTTGGCTCTAAGTCCCCGAGAGGTATACTGCCCATGGAAGTGAGAGCTCCTACTTCCAAAGGGGCAAGTCAGCGGGAGAAGCCACTTGGCCTATCCGGCCAAGAGTCACTGTTCCCCGGCCACACTTGGCAGTAGGTCCCGGGGAGGAATAATGCCCATGGAAGTAAGAGCTCCTACTTCCATAGGGGCAAGTCAGCGGGAGCAGCCACTTGGCCTATCCGGCCAAGTGTCACTGTTCCCCGGCCACACTTGGCTGTAGGTCCCGGAGAGGAATAATGCCCATGGAAGTAAGAGCTCCTACCTCCAAAGGGTGAAGACACTTGGCTCTAAGTCCCCGAGAGGTATACTGCCCATGGAAGTGAGAGCTCCTACTTCCAAAGGGGCAAGTCAGCGGGAGAAGCCACTTGGCCTATCCGGCCAAGAGTCACTGTTCCCCGGCCACACTTGGCAGTAGGTCCCGGGGAGGAATAATGCCCATGGAAGTAGGAGCTCCTACTTCCAAAGGGGCAAGTCAGCGGGAGAAGCCACTTGGCCTACCCGGCCAAGAGTCACTGTTCCCCGGCCACACTTGGCAGTAGGTCCCGGGGAGGAATAATGCCCATGGAAGTAGGAGCTCCTACTTCCAAAGGGGCAAGTCAGCGGGAGAAGCCACTTGGCCTATCCGGCCACATGTCACTGTCCCCCGGCCACACTTGGCTGTAGGTCCCGGGGAGGAATAATGCCCATGGAAGTAGGAGCGCCTACTTCCAAAGGGGCAAGTCAGCGGGAGCAGCCACTTGGCCTATCCGGCCAAGTGTCACTGTTCCCCGGCCACACTTGGCTGTAGGTCCCGGAGAGGAATAATGCCCATGGAAGTAAGAGCTCCTACCTCCAAAGGGTGAAGACACTTGGCTCTAAGTCCCCGAGAGGTATACTGCCCATGGAAGTGAGAGCTCCTACTTCCAAAGGGGCAAGTCAGCGGGAGAAGCCACTTGGCCTATCCGGCCAAGAGTCACTGTTCCCCGGCCACACTTGGCAGTAGGTCCCGGGGAGGAATAATTCCCATGGAAGTAAGAGCTCCTACTTCCATAGGGGCAAGTCAGCGGGAGAAGCCACTTGGCCTATCCGGCCAAGAGTCACTGTTCCCCGGCCACACTTGGCAGTAGGTCCCGGGGAGGAATAATGCCCATGGAAGTAGGAGCTCCTACTTCCAAAGGGGCAAGTCAGCGGGAGAAGCCACTTGGCCTATCCGGCCACATGTCACTGTCCCCCGGCCACTCTTGGCTGTAGGTCCCGGGGAGGAATAATGCCCATGGAAGTAGGAGCTCCTACTTCCAAAGGGGCAAGTCAGCGGGAGAAGCCACTTGGACTATCCGGCCAAGAGTCACTGTTCCCCGGCCACACTTGGCAGTATGTCCCGGGGAGGAATAATGCCCATGGAAGTGGGAGCTCCTACTTCCAAAGGGGCAAGTCGGCGGGAGAAGCCACTTGGCCTATCCGGCCAAGAGTCACTGTTCCCCGGCCACACTTGGCAGTAGGTCCCGGGGAGGAATAATGCCCATGGAAGTAGGAGCTCCTACTTCCAAAGGGGCAAGTCAGCGGGAGAAGCCACTTGGCCTATCCGGCCAAGAGTCACTGTTCCCCGGCCACTCTTGGCAGTAGGTCCCGGGGAGGAATAATGCCCATGGAAGTAGGAGCTCCTACTTCCAAAGGGGCAAGTCAGCGGGAGAAGCCACTAGTTCTATCCGGCCAAGAGTCACTGTTCCCCGGCTACACTTGGCAGTAGGTCCCGGGGAGGAATAATGCCCATGGAAGTAGGAGCTACTACCTCCAAAGGGTGAAGACACTTGGCTCTAAGTCCCCGAGAGGTATACTGCCCATGGGAGTAAGAGCTCCTACTTCCAAAGGGGCAAGTCAGCGGGAGAAGCCACTTGGCCTACCCGGCCAAGAGTCACTGTTCCCCGGCCACACTTGGCAGTAGGTCCCGGGGAGGAATAATGCCCATGGAAGTAGGAGCTCCTACTTCCAAAGGGGCAAGTCAGCGGGAGAAGCCACTTGGCCTACCCGGCCAAGAGTCACTGTTCCCCGGCCACACTTGGCAGTAGGTCCCGGGGAGGAATAATGCCCATGGAAGTAGGAGCTCCTACTTCCAAAGGGGCAAGTCAGCGGGAGAAGCCACTTGGCCTATCCGGCCAAGAGTCACTGTCCCCCGGCCACACTTGGCTGTAGGTCCCGGGGATGAATAATGCCCATGGAAGTAGGAGCTCCTACTTCCAAAGGGGCAAGTCAGCGGAAGAAGCCACTAGTTCTATCCGGCCAAGAGTCACTGTTCCCCGGCCTTACTTGGCAGTAGGTCCCGGGGAGGAATAATGCCCATGGAAGTAGGAGCTCCTACTTCCAAAGGGGCAAGTCAGCGGGAGAAGCCACTTGGCCTATCCGGCCAAGAGTCACTGTTCCCCGGCCACACTTGGCAATAGGTCCCGGGGAGGAATAATGCCCATGGAAGTAGGAGCTCCTACTTCCAAAGGGGCAAGTCAGCGGGAGAAGCCACTTGGCCTACCCAGGCAAGAGTCACTGTTCCCCGGCCACACTTGGCAGTAGGTCCCGGGGAGGAATAATGCCCATGGAAGTAGGAGCTCCTACTTCCAAAGGGGCAAGTCAGCGGGAGAAGCCACTTGGCCTATCCGGCCAAGAGTCACTGTTCCCCGGCCACACTTGGCAGTAGGTCCCGGGGAGGAATAATGACCATGGAAGTAAGAGCTCCTACTTCCAAAGGGGCAAGTCAGCGGGAGAAGCCACTTGGCCTATCCGGCCAAGAGTCACTGTTCCCCGGCCACACTTGGCAGTAGGTCCCGGGGAGGAATAATGCCCGTGGAAGTAAGAGCTCCTACTTCCATAGGGGCAAGTCAGCGGGAGAAGCCACTTGGCCTATCCGGCCAAGAGTCACTGTTCCCCGGCTACACTTGGCAGTAGGTCCCGGGGAGGAATAATGCCCATGGAAGTAAGAGCTCCTACTTCCAAAGGGGCAAGTCGGCGGGAGAAGCCACTTGGCCTATCCGGCCAAGAGTCACTGTTCCCCGGCCACACTTGGCAGTAGGTCCCGGGGAGGAATAATGCCCATGGAAGTAGGAGCTCCTACTTCCAAAGGGGCAAGTCAGCGGGAGAAGCCACTAGTTCTATCCGGCCAAGAGTCACTGTTCCCCGGCCACACTTGGCAGTAGGTCCCGGGGAGGAATAATGCCCATGGAAGTAGGAGCTACTACCTCCAAAGGGTGAAGACACTTGGCTCTAAGTCCCCGAGAGGTATACTGCCCATGGGAGTAAGAGCTCCTACTTCCAAAGGGGCAAGTCAGCGGGAGAAGCCACTTGGCCTATCCGGCCAAGAGTCACTGTTCCCCGGCCACACTTGGCAGTAGGTCCCGGAGAGGAATAATGCCCATGGAAGTAGGAGCTCCTACTTCCAAAGGGGCAAGTCAGCGGGAGAAGCCACTTGGCCTACCCGGCCAAGAGTCACTGTTCCCCGGCCACACTTGGCAGTAGGTCCCGGGGAGGAATAATGCCCATGGAAGTAGGAGCTCCTACTTCCAAAGGGGCAAGTCAGCGGGAGAAGCCACTTGGCCTATCCGGCCACATGTCACTGTCCCCCGGCCACACTTGGCAGTAGGTCCCGGGGAGGAATAATGCCCATGGAAGTAGGAGCTACTACCTCCAAAGGGTGAAGACACTTGGCTCTAAGTCCTCGAGAGGTATACTGCCCATGGAAGTAAGAGCTCCTACTTCCATAGGGGCAAGTCAGCGGGAGAAGCCACTTGGCCTATCCGGCCACATGTCACTGTCCCCCGGCCAAGCTTGGCTGTAGGTCCCGGGGAGGAATAATGCCCATGGAAGTAGGAGCTCCTACTTCCAAAGGGGCAAGTCAGCGGAAGAAGCCACTAGTTCTATCCGGCCAAGAGTCACTGTTCCCCGGCCACACTTGGCAGTAGGTCCCGGGGAGGAATAATGCCCATGGAAGTAGGAGCTCCTACTTCCAAAGGGGCAAGTCAGCGGGAGAAGCCACTTGGCCTACCCAGGCAAGAGTCACTGTTCCCCGGCCACACTTGGCAGTAGGTCCCGGGGAGGAATAATGCCCATGGAAGTAGGAGCTCCTACTTCCAAAGGGGCAAGTCAGCGGGAGAAGCCACTTGGCCTATCCGGCCAAGAGTCACTGTTCCCCGGCCACACTTGGCAGTAGGTCCCGGGGAGGAATAATGACCATGGAAGTAAGAGCTCCTACTTCCAAAGGGGCAAGTCAGCGGGAGAAGCCACTTGGCCTATCCGGCCAAGAGTCACTGTTCCCCGTCCACACTTGGCAGTAGGTCCCGGGGAGGAATAATGCCCATGGAAGTAAGAGCTCCTACTTCCATAGGGGCAAGTCAGCGGGAGAAGCCACTTGGCCTATCCGGCCAAGAGTCACTGTTCCCCGGCTACACTTGGCAGTAGGTCCCGGGGAGGAATAATGACCATGGAAGTAAGAGCTCCTACTTCCAAAGGGGCAAGTCAGCGGGAGAAGCCACTTGGCCTATCCGGCCAAGAGTCACTGTTCCCCGGCCACACTTGGCAGTAGGTCCCGGGGAGGAATAATGCCCATGGAAGTAAGAGCTCCTACTTCCAAAGGGGCAAGTCAGCGGGAGAAGCCACTTGGCCTATCCGGCCAAGAGTCACTGTTCCCCGGCCACACTTGGCAGTAGGTCCCGGGGAGGAATAATGCCCATGGAAGTAGGAGCTCCTACTTCCAAAGGGGCAAGTCAGCGGGAGAAGCCACTTGGCCTATCCGGCAAAGAGTCACTGTTCCCCGGCTACACTTGGCAGTAGGTCCCGGGGAGGAATAATGACCATGGAAGTAAGAGCTCCTACTTCCAAAGGGGCAAGTCAGCGGGAGAAGCCACTTGGCCTATCCGGCCAAGAGTCACTGTTCCCCGGCCACACTTGGCAGTAGGTCCCGGGGAGGAATAATGCCCATGGAAGTAAGAGCTCCTACTTCCAAAGGGGCAAGTCAGCGGGAGAAGCCACTTGGCCTATCCGGCCAAGAGTCACTGTTCCCCGGCCACACTTGGCAGTAGGTCCCGGGGAGGAATAATGCCCATGGAAGTAGGAGCTCCTACTTCCAAAGGGGCAAGTCAGCGGGAGAAGCCACTTGGCCTACCCGGCCAAGAGTCACTGTTCCCCGGCCACACTTGGCAGTAGGTCCCGGGGAGGAATAATGCCCATGGAAGTAGGAGCTCCTACTTCCAAAGGGGCAAGTCAGCGGGAGAAGCCACTTGGCCTATCCGGCCAAGAGTCACTGTCCCCCGGCCACACTTGGCAGTAGGTCCCGGGGAGGAATAATGCCCATGGAAGTAGGAGCTCCTACTTCCAAAGGGGCAAGTCAGCGGGAGAAGCCACTTCGCCTACCCGGCCAAGTGTCACTGTCCCCCGGCCAGACTTGGCGGCAAGTCCCGGGGAGGAATAATGCCCATGGAAGTAGGAGCTCACTTGGCTCTAAGTCTTCGAGAGGTATAATGCCCATGGAAGTAAGAGCTCCTACTTCCAAAGGGGCAAGTAAGCGGGAGAAGCCACTTCGCCTACCCGGCCAAGTGTCACTGTCCCCCGGCCAGACTTGGCGGCAAGTCCCGGGGAGGAATAATGCCCATGGAAGTAGGAGCTCCTACTTCCAAAGGGGCAAGTCAGCGGGAGAAGCCACTTGGCCTATCCGGCCAAGAGTCACTGTTCCCCGGCCACACTTGGCAGGAGGTCCCGGGGAGGAATAATGCCCATGGAAGTAGGAGCTCCTACTTCCAAAGGGGCAAGTCAGCGGGAGAAGCCACTTGGCCTATCCGGCCAAGAGTCACTGTTCCCCGGCCACACTTGGCAGTAGGTCCCGGGGAGGAATAATGCCCATGGAAGTAGGAGCTCCTACTTCCAAAGGGGCAAGTCAGCGGGAGAAGCCACTTGGCCTAACCGGCCAAGAGTCACTGTTCCCCGGCCACACTTGGCAGTAGGTCCCGGGGAGGAATAATGCCCATGGAAGTAGGAGCTCCTACTTCCAAAGGGGCAAGTCAGCGGGAGAAGCCACTTGGCCTATCCGGCCACATGTCACTGTTCCCCGGCCACACTTGGCAGTAGGTCCCGGGGAGGAATAATGCCCATGGAAGTAGGAGCTCCTACTTCCAAAGGGGCAAGTCAGCGGGAGAAGCCACTAGTTCTATCCGGCCAAGAGTCACTGTTCCCCGGCCACACTTGGCAGTAGGTCCCGGGGAGGAATAATGCCCATGGAAGTAGGAGCTCACTTGGCTCTAAGTCTTCGAGAGGTATAATGCCCATGGAAGTAAGAGCTCCTACTTCCAAAGGGGCAAGTCAGCGGGAGAAGCCACTTCGCCTACCCGGCCAAGTGTCACTGTCCCCCGGCCAGACTTGGCGGCAAGTCCCGGGGAGGAATAATGCCCATGGAAGTAGGAGCTCCTACTTCCAAAGGGGCAAGTCAGCGGGAGAAGCCACTTCGCCTACCCGGCCAAGTGTCACTGTCCCCCGGCCAGACTTGGCGGCAAGTCCCGGGGAGGAATAATGCCCATGGAAGTAGGAGCTCCTCCTTCCAAAGGGGCAAGTCAGCGGGAGAAGCCACTTCGCCTACCCGGCCAAGTGTCACTGTCCCCCGGCCAGACTTGGCGGCAAGTCCCGGGGAGGAATAATGCCCATGGAAGTAGGAGCTCACTTGGCTCTAAGTCTTCGAGAGGTATAATGCCCATGGAAGTAAGAGCTCCTACTTCCAAAGGGGCAAGTCAGCGGGAGAAGCCACTTCGCCTACCCGGCCAAGTGTCACTGTCCCCCGGCCAGACTTGGCGGCAAGTCCCGGGGAGGAATAATGCCCATGGAAGTAGGAGCTCCTACTTCCAAAGGGGCAAGTCAGCGGGAGAAGCCACTTCGCCTACCCGGCCAAGTGTCACTGTCCCCCGGCCAGACTTGGCGGCAAGTCCCGGGGAGGAATAATGCCCATGGAAGTAGGAGCTCCTACTTCCAAAGGGGCAAGTCAGCGGGAGAAGCCACTTCGCCTACCCGGCCAAGTGTCACTGTCCCCCGGCCAGACTTGGCGGCAAGTCCCGGGGAGGAATAATGCCCATGGAAGTAGGAGCTCACTTGGCTCTAAGTCTTCGAGAGGTATAATGCCCATGGAAGTAAGAGCTCCTACTTCCAAAGGGGCAAGTCAGCGGGAGAAGCCACTTCGCCTACCCGGCCAAGTGTCACTGTCCCCCGGCCAGACTTGGCGGCAAGTCCCGGGGAGGAATAATGCCCCATGGAGCTCGGGCAGACTAGAAGTAACCTCGTCTGCCCGCTGGAGGGCGCCCTTCCCGGAGCGGAGGGGACCCCCTTGGCCACAAAGTGCAAGCCGAGTTTGGAGCTCGAAACCCGGCCACGCTTGGTCGTAGGTCCCGGTGAGGAACATGGCCATGGAAGTCGGAGCTCAAACCTCCAAATTGACCTCAGCGGGAGCACTTGCTGAGGCTGCCCGGGCATGGGTTACTGTTCCCCGGGCACACTTGGTCGTAGGTCCAAGTGTGGAACGTGTCCATGGAAGTTGAAGTGAAGAGAACCGCGAAAGGGAGTTTTTGCGCGAAGCCGCGGCCGAGGAGGGCTCACCGATCCCGGCGTGATTTCTGCCAGGCCCGGTACCCAAACCGAACTCCGCATGGTGGCTGGATCCGCGACCCTGGAACCCTGGGCCGGGAGCCTAGGGGCGAGAGGGGCCCCATGGAGCTCGGGCAGACTAGAAGTACCCTCGTCTGCCCGCTGGAGGGCGCCCTTCCCGGAGCGGAGGGGACCCCCCAAGCGACCAAGTGCAAGCCGAGTTTGGAGCTCGAAACCCGGCCACACTTGGTAGTATGTCCCGGTGAGGAACATGCCCATGGAAGTAAGAGCTCAGCGGGAGCAGCCACTCAGGCTACCCGGGAATGTGTCACTGTCCCCCGGCCAAGACTTGGCGGCAAGTCCCGGGGAGGAATAGTTCCCATGGAAGTAGCTCAGCGGGAGCAGCCACTCAGGCTACCCGGGAATGTGTCACTGTCCCCCGGCCAGACTTGGCGGCAGGTCCCGGGGAGGAATAGTGCTCATGGAAGTAGCTCAGCGGGAGCAGCCACTCAGGCTACCCGGGAATGTGTCACTGTCCCTCGGCCACACTTGGTCGTTGATTCCTGATGAGGAACATGCCCATGGAACTAAAGAGTGCAGCGGGAGCAGCCGCTCAGGCTACCCGGGAATGTGTCACTGTCCCCCGGCCAGACTTGGCGGCAGGTCCCGGGGAGGAATAGTGCCCATGGAAGTCGGAGCTCCAACCTCCAAGTTGACCTCAGCGGGAGCAGCCGCTGAGGCTACCCGGGCATGGGTGACTGTTCCCCGGCCACACTTGGTCGGAGGTCCCGGTGTGGAACATGCCCATGGAAGTTGAAGGGAAGAGAACCGCGAAAGGGAGTTTGGAGGCTGAGCCGCGGCCGAGGAGGTCTCACCGATAACGGCGTGATTCCAGCCAGGCCCGGTACCCTATACCGAACTCGACAGGGTGGCTGTATCCGGGACCCTGGAACCCTGGGCGGGGAGCCTAGGGGCGAGAGGGGCCCCATGGAGCTCGGGCAGACTAGAAGTACCCTCGTCTGCCCGCTGGAGGGCGCCCTTCCCGGAGCGGAGGGGACCCCCCAAGCGACCAAGTGCAAGCCGAGTTTGGAGCTCGAAACCCGGCCACACTTGGTAGTATGTCCCGGTGAGGAACATGCCCATGGAAGTAAGAGCTCAGCGGGAGCAGCCACTCAGGCTACCCGGGAATGTGTCACTGTCCCCCGGCCAAGACTTGGCGGCAAGTCCCGGGGAGGAATAGTGCCCATGGAAGTAGCTCAGCGGGAGCAGCCGCTCAGGCTACCCGGGAATGTGTCACTGTCCCCCGGCCAGACTTGGCGGCAGGTCCCGGGGAGGAATAGTGCTCATGGAAGTAGCTCAGCGGGAGCAGCCACTCAGGCTAACCGGGAATGTGTCACTGTCCCTGGGCCACACTTGGTCGTTGGTTCCTGATGAGGAACATGCCCATGGAAGTAAGAGTTCAGCGGGAGAAGCCGCTCAGGCTACCCGGGAATGTGTCACTGTCCCCCGGCCAGACTTGGCGGCAGGTCCCGGGGAGGAATAGTGCCCATGGAAGTCGGAGCTCCAACCTCCAAGTTGACCTCAGCGGGAGCACTTGCTGAGGCTACCCGGGCATGGGCGACTGTTCCCCGGCCACACTTGGTCGGAGGTCCCGGTGTGGAACATGCCCATGGAAGTTGAAGGGAAGAGAACCGCGAAAGGGAGTTTGGAGGCTGAGCCGCGGCCGAGGAGGTCTCACCGATCCCGGCGTGATTCCAGCCAGGCCCGGTACCCTATACCGAACTCGGCAGGGTGGCTGTATCCGGGACCCTGGAACCCTGGGCGGGGAGCCTAGGGGCGAGAGGGGCCCCATGGAGCTCGGGCAGACTAGAAGTACCCTCGTCTGCCCGCTGGAGGGCGCCCTTCCCGGAGCGGAGGGGACCCCCAAGCGACCAAGTGCAAGCCGAGTTTGGAGCTCGAAACCCGGCCACACTTGGTAGTATGTCCCGGTGAGGAACATGCCCATGGAAGTAAGAGCTCAGCGGGAGCAGCCACTCAGGCTACCCGGCAATGTGTCACTGTCCCCCGGCCAAGACTTGGCGGCAAGTCCCGGGGAGGAATAGTGCCCATGGAAGTAGCTCAGCGGGAGCAGCCGCTCAGGCTACCCGGGAATGTGTCACTGTCCCCCGGCCAGACTTGGCGGCAGGTCCCGGGGAGGAATAGTGCCCATGGAAGTCGGAGCTCCAACCTCCAAGTTGACCTCAGCGGGAGCAGCCGCTGAGGCTACCCGGGCATGGGTGACTGTTCCCCGGCCACACTTGGTCGGAGGTCCCGGTGTGGAACATGCCCATGGAAGTTGAAGGGAAGAGAACCGCGAAAGGGAGTTTGGAGGCTGAGCCGCGGCCGAGGAGGTCTCACCGATCCCGGCGTGATTCCAGCCAGGCCCGGTACCCTATACCGAACTCGGCAGGGTGGCTTTATCCGGGACCCTGGAACCCTGGGCGGGGAGCCTAGGGGCGAGAGGGGCCCCATGGAGCTCGGGCAGACTAGAAGTACCCTCGTCTGCCCGCTGGAGGGCGCCCTTCCCGGAGCGGAGGGGACCCCCAAGCGACCAAGTGCAAGCCGAGTTTGGAGCTCGAAACCCGGCCACACTTGGTAGTATGTCCCGGTGAGGAACATGCCCATGGAAGTAAGAGCTCAGCGGGAGCAGCCACTCAGGCTACCCGGCAATGTGTCACTGTCCCCCGGCCAAGACTTGGCGGCAAGTCCCGGGGAGGAATAGTGCCCATGGAAGTAGCTCAGCGGGAGCAGCCGCTCAGGCTACCCGGGAATGTGTCACTGTCCCCCGGCCAGACTTGGCGGCAGGTCCCGGGGAGGAATAGTGCTCATGGAAGTAGCTCAGCGGGAGCAGCTGCTGAAGATACCCGGGAATGTGTCACTGTCCCTGGGCCACACTTGGTCGTTGGTTCCTGATGAGGAACATGCCCATGGAAGTAAGAGTTCAGCGGGAGAAGCCGCTCAGGCTACCCGGGAATGTGTCACTGTCCCCCGGCCAGACTTGGCGGCAGGTCCCGGGGAGGAATAGTGCCCATGGAAGTCGGAGCTCCAACCTCCAAGTTGACCTCAGCGGGAGCACTTGCTGAGGCTACCCGGGCATGGGCGACTGTTCCCCGGCCACACTTGGTCGGAGGTCCCGGTGTGGAACATGCCCATGGAAGTTGAAGGGAAGAGAACCGCGAAAGGGAGTTTGGAGGCTGAGCCGCGGCCGAGGAGGTCTCACCGATCCCGGCGTGATTCCAGCCAGGCCCGGTACCCTATACCGAACTCGGCAGGGTGGCTGTATCCGGGACCCTGGAACCCTGGGCGGGGAGCCTAGGGGCGAGAGGGGCCCCATGGAGCTCGGGCAGACTAGAAGTACCCTCGTCTGCCCGCTGGAGGGCGCCCTTCCCGGAGCGGAGGGGACCCCCAAGCGACCAAGTGCAAGCCGAGTTTGGAGCTCGAAACCCGGCCACACTTGGTAGTATGTCCCGGTGAGGAACATGCCCATGGAAGTAAGAGCTCAGCGGGAGCAGCCACTCAGGCTACCCGGGAATGTGTCACTGTCCCCCGGCCAAGACTTGGCGGCAGGTCCCGGGGAGGAATAGTGCCCATGGAAGTAGCCCAGCGGGAGCAGCCGCTCAGGCTACCCGGGAATGTGTCACTGTCCCCCGGCCAGACTTGGCGGCAGGTCCCGGGGAGGAATAGTGCTCATGGAAGTAGCTCAGCGGGAGCAGCTGCTGAGGCTACCCGGGAATGTGTCACTGTCCCTGGGCCACACTTGGTCGTTGGTTCCTGATGAGGAACATGCCCATGGAAGTAAGAGTTCAGCGGGAGAAGCCGCTCAGGCTACCCGGGAATGTGTCACTGTCCCCCGGCCAGACTTGGCGGCAGGTCCCGGGGAGGAATAGTGCCCATGGAAGTCGGAGCTCCAACCTCCAAGTTGACCTCAGCGGGAGCACTTGCTGAGGCTACCCGGGCATGGGCGACTGTTCCCCGGCCACACTTGGTCGGAGGTCCCGGTGTGGAACATGCCCATGGAAGTTGAAGGGAAGAGAACCGCGAAAGGGAGTTTGGAGGCTGAGCCGCGGCCGAGGAGGTCTCACCGATCCCGGCGTGATTCCAGCCAGGCCCGGTACCCTATACCGAACTCGGCAGGGTGGCTGTATCCGGGACCCTGGAACCCTGGGCGGGGAGCCTAGGGGCGAGAGGGGCCCCATGGAGCTCGGGCAGACTAGAAGTACCCTCGTCTGCCCGCTGGAGGGCGCCCTTCCCGGAGCGGAGGGGACCCCCAAGCGACCAAGTGCAAGCCGAGTTTGGAGCTCGAAACCCGGCCACACTTGGTAGTATGTCCCGGTGAGGAACATGCCCATGGAAGTAAGAGCTCAGCGGGAGCAGCCACTCAGGCTACCCGGCAATGTGTCACTGTCCCCCGGCCAAGACTTGGCGGCAAGTCCCGGGGAGGAATAGTGCCCATGGAAGTAGCTCAGCGGGAGCAGCCGCTCAGGCTACCCGGGAATGTGTCACTGTCCCCCGGCCAGACTTGGCGGCAGGTCCCGGGGAGGAATAGTGCTCATGGAAGTAGCTCAGCGGGAGCAGCTGCTGAGGCTACCCGGGAATGTGTCACTGTCCCTGGGCCACACTTGGTCGTTGGTTCCTGATGAGGAACATGCCCATGGAAGTAAGAGTTCAGCGGGAGAAGCCGCTCAGGCTACCCGGGAATGTGTCACTGTCCCCCGGCCAGACTTGGCGGCAGGTCCCGGGGAGGAATAGTGCCCATGGAAGTCGGAGCTCCAACCTCCAAGTTGACCTCAGCGGGAGCACTTGCTGAGGCTACCCGGGCATGGGCGACTGTTCCCCGGCCACACTTGGTCGGAGGTCCCGGTGTGGAACATGCCCATGGAAGTTGAAGGGAAGAGAACCGCGAAAGGGAGTTTGGAGGCTGAGCCGCGGCCGAGGAGGTCTCACCGATCCCGGCGTGATTCCAGCCAGGCCCGGTACCCTATACCGAACTCGGCAGGGTGGCTGTATCCGGGACCCTGGAACCCTGGGCGGGGAGCCTAGGGGCGAGAGGGGCCCCATGGAGCTCGGGCAGACTAGAAGTACCCTCGTCTGCCCGCTGGAGGGCGCCCTTCCCGGAGCGGAGGGGACCCCCAAGCGACCAAGTGCAAGCCGAGTTTGGAGCTCGAAACCCGGCCACACTTGGTAGTATGTCCCGGTGAGGAACATGCCCATGGAAGTAAGAGCTCAGCGGGAGCAGCCACTCAGGCTACCCGGCAATGTGTCACTGTCCCCCGGCCAAGACTTGGCGGCAAGTCCCGGGGAGGAATAGTGCCCATGGAAGTAGCTCAGCGGGAGCAGCCGCTCAGGCTACCCGGGAATGTGTCACTGTCCCCCGGCCAGACTTGGCGGCAGGTCCCGGGGAGGAATAGTGCTCATGGAAGTAGCTCAGCGGGAGCAGCTGCTGAAGATACCCGGGAATGTGTCACTGTCCCTGGGCCACACTTGGTCGTTGGTTCCTGATGAGGAACATGCCCATGGAAGTAAGAGTTCAGCGGGAGAAGCCGCTCAGGCTACCCGGGAATGTGTCACTGTCCCCCGGCCAGACTTGGCGGCAGGTCCCGGGGAGGAATAGTGCCCATGGAAGTCGGAGCTCCAACCTCCAAGTTGACCTCAGCGGGAGCACTTGCTGAGGCTACCCGGGCATGGGCGACTGTTCCCCGGCCACACTTGGTCGGAGGTCCCGGTGTGGAACATGCCCATGGAAGTTGAAGGGAAGAGAACCGCGAAAGGGAGTTTGGAGGCTGAGCCGCGGCCGAGGAGGTCTCACCGATCCCGGCGTGATTCCAGCCAGGCCCGGTACCCTATACCGAACTCGGCAGGGTGGCTGTATCCGGGACCCTGGAACCCTGGGCGGGGAGCCTAGGGGCGAGAGGGGCCCCATGGAGCTCGGGCAGACTAGAAGTACCCTCGTCTGCCCGCTGGAGGGCGCCCTTCCCGGAGCGGAGGGGACCCCCAAGCGACCAAGTGCAAGCCGAGTTTGGAGCTCGAAACCCGGCCACACTTGGTAGTATGTCCCGGTGAGGAACATGCCCATGGAAGTAAGAGCTCAGCGGGAGCAGCCACTCAGGCTACCCGGCAATGTGTCACTGTCCCCCGGCCAAGACTTGGCGGCAAGTCCCGGGGAGGAATAGTGCCCATGGAAGTAGCTCAGCGGGAGCAGCCGCTCAGGCTACCCGGGAATGTGTCACTGTCCCCCGGCCAGACTTGGCGGCAGGTCCCGGGGAGGAATAGTGCTCATGGAAGTAGCTCAGCGGGAGCAGCTGCTGAAGATACCCGGGAATGTGTCACTGTCCCTGGGCCACACTTGGTCGTTGGTTCCTGATGAGGAACATGCCCATGGAAGTAAGAGTTCAGCGGGAGAAGCCGCTCAGGCTACCCGGGAATGTGTCACTGTCCCCCGGCCAGACTTGGCGGCAGGTCCCGGGGAGGAATAGTGCCCATGGAAGTCGGAGCTCCAACCTCCAAGTTGACCTCAGCGGGAGCACTTGCTGAGGCTACCCGGGCATGGGCGACTGTTCCCCGGCCACACTTGGTCGGAGGTCCCGGTGTGGAACATGCCCATGGAAGTTGAAGGGAAGAGAACCGCGAAAGGGAGTTTGGAGGCTGAGCCGCGGCCGAGGAGGTCTCACCGATCCCGGCGTGATTCCAGCCAGGCCCGGTACCCTATACCGAACTCGGCAGGGTGGCTGTATCCGGGACCCTGGAACCCTGGGCGGGGAGCCTAGGGGCGAGAGGGGCCCCATGGAGCTCGGGCAGACTAGAAGTACCCTCGTCTGCCCGCTGGAGGGCGCCCTTCCCGGAGCGGAGGGGACCCCCAAGCGACCAAGTGCAAGCCGAGTTTGGAGCTCGAAACCCGGCCACACTTGGTAGTATGTCCCGGTGAGGAACATGCCCATGGAAGTAAGAGCTCAGCGGGAGCAGCCACTCAGGCTACCCGGCAATGTGTCACTGTCCCCCGGCCAAGACTTGGCGGCAAGTCCCGGGGAGGAATAGTGCCCATGGAAGTAGCTCAGCGGGAGCAGCCGCTCAGGCTACCCGGGAATGTGTCACTGTCCCCCGGCCAGACTTGGCGGCAGGTCCCGGGGAGGAATAGTGCTCATGGAAGTAGCTCAGCGGGAGCAGCTGCTGAAGATACCCGGGAATGTGTCACTGTCCCTGGGCCACACTTGGTCGTTGGTTCCTGATGAGGAACATGCCCATGGAAGTAAGAGTTCAGCGGGAGAAGCCGCTCAGGCTACCCGGGAATGTGTCACTGTCCCCCGGCCAGACTTGGCGGCAGGTCCCGGGGAGGAATAGTGCCCATGGAAGTCGGAGCTCCAACCTCCAAGTTGACCTCAGCGGGAGCACTTGCTGAGGCTACCCGGGCATGGGCGACTGTTCCCCGGCCACACTTGGTCGGAGGTCCCGGTGTGGAACATGCCCATGGAAGTTGAAGGGAAGAGAACCGCGAAAGGGAGTTTGGAGGCTGAGCCGCGGCCGAGGAGGTCTCACCGATCCCGGCGTGATTCCAGCCAGGCCCGGTACCCTATACCGAACTCGGCAGGGTGGCTGTATCCGGGACCCTGGAACCCTGGGCGGGGAGCCTAGGGGCGACAGGGGCCCCATGGAGCTCGGGCAGACTAGAAGTACCCTCGTCTGCCCGCTGGAGGGCGCCCTTCCCGGAGCGGAGGGGACCCCCAAGCGACCAAGTGCAAGCCGAGTTTGGAGCTCGAAACCCGGCCACACTTGGTAGTATGTCCCGGTGAGGAACATGCCCATGGAAGTAAGAGCTCAGCGGGAGCAGCCACTCAGGCTACCCGGGAATGTGTCACTGTCCCCCGGCCAAGACTTGGCGGCAGGTCCCGGGGAGGAATAGTGCCCATGGAAGTAGCCCAGCGGGAGCAGCCGCTCAGGCTACCCGGGAATGTGTCACTGTCCCCCGGCCAGACTTGGCGGCAGGTCCCGGGGAGGAATAGTGCTCATGGAAGTAGCTCAGCGGGAGCAGCTGCTGAGGCTACCCGGGAATGTGTCACTGTCCCTGGGCCACACTTGGTCGTTGGTTCCTGATGAGGAACATGCCCATGGAAGTAAGAGTTCAGCGGGAGAAGCCGCTCAGGCTACCCGGGAATGTGTCACTGTCCCCCGGCCAGACTTGGCGGCAGGTCCCGGGGAGGAATAGTGCCCATGGAAGTCGGAGCTCCAACCTCCAAGTTGACCTCAGCGGGAGCACTTGCTGAGGCTACCCGGGCATGGGCGACTGTTCCCCGGCCACACTTGGTCGGAGGTCCCGGTGTGGAACATGCCCATGGAAGTTGAAGGGAAGAGAACCGCGAAAGGGAGTTTGGAGGCTGAGCCGCGGCCGAGGAGGTCTCACCGATCCCGGCGTGATTCCAGCCAGGCCCGGTACCCTATACCGAACTCGGCAGGGTGGCTGTATCCGGGACCCTGGAACCCTGGGCGGGGAGCCTAGGGGCGAGAGGGGCCCCATGGAGCTCGGGCAGACTAGAAGTACCCTCGTCTGCCCGCTGGAGGGCGCCCTTCCCGGAGCGGAGGGGACCCCCAAGCGACCAAGTGCAAGCCGAGTTTGGAGCTCGAAACCCGGCCACACTTGGTAGTATGTCCCGGTGAGGAACATGCCCATGGAAGTAAGAGCTCAGCGGGAGCAGCCACTCAGGCTACCCGGGAATGTGTCACTGTCCCCCGGCCAAGACTTGGCGGCAAGTCCCGGGGAGGAATAGTGCCCATGGAAGTAGCTCAGCGGGAGCAGCCGCTCAGGCTACCCGGGAATGTGTCACTGTCCCCCGGCCAGACTTGGCGGCAGGTCCCGGGGAGGAATAGTGCTCATGGAAGTAGCTCAGCGGGAGCAGCTGCTGAAGATACCCGGGAATGTGTCACTGTCCCTGGGCCACACTTGGTCGTTGGTTCCTGATGAGGAACATGCCCATGGAAGTAAGAGTTCAGCGGGAGAAGCCGCTCAGGCTACCCGGGAATGTGTCACTGTCCCCCGGCCAGACTTGGCGGCAGGTCCCGGGGAGGAATAGTGCCCATGGAAGTCGGAGCTCCAACCTCCAAGTTGACCTCAGCGGGAGCACTTGCTGAGGCTACCCGGGCATGGGCGACTGTTCCCCGGCCACACTTGGTCGGAGGTCCCGGTGTGGAACATGCCCATGGAAGTTGAAGGGAAGAGAACCGCGAAAGGGAGTTTGGAGGCTGAGCCGCGGCCGAGGAGGTCTCACCGATCCCGGCGTGATTCCAGCCAGGCCCGGTACCCTATACCGAACTCGGCAGGGTGGCTGTATCCGGGACCCTGGAACCCTGGGCGGGGAGCCTAGGGGCGAGAGGGGCCCCATGGAGCTCGGGCAGACTAGAAGTACCCTCGTCTGCCCGCTGGAGGGCGCCCTTCCCGGAGCGGAGGGGACCCCCAAGCGACCAAGTGCAAGCCGAGTTTGGAGCTCGAAACCCGGCCACACTTGGTAGTATGTCCCGGTGAGGAACATGCCCATGGAAGTAAGAGCTCAGCGGGAGCAGCCACTCAGGCTACCCGGCAATGTGTCACTGTCCCCCGGCCAAGACTTGGCGGCAAGTCCCGGGGAGGAATAGTGCCCATGGAAGTAGCTCAGCGGGAGCAGCCGCTCAGGCTACCCGGGAATGTGTCACTGTCCCCCGGCCAGACTTGGCGGCAGGTCCCGGGGAGGAATAGTGCTCATGGAAGTAGCTCAGCGGGAGCAGCTGCTGAAGATACCCGGGAATGTGTCACTGTCCCTGGGCCACACTTGGTCGTTGGTTCCTGATGAGGAACATGCCCATGGAAGTAAGAGTTCAGCGGGAGAAGCCGCTCAGGCTACCCGGGAATGTGTCACTGTCCCCCGGCCAGACTTGGCGGCAGGTCCCGGGGAGGAATAGTGCCCATGGAAGTCGGAGCTCCAACCTCCAAGTTGACCTCAGCGGGAGCACTTGCTGAGGCTACCCGGGCATGGGCGACTGTTCCCCGGCCACACTTGGTCGGAGGTCCCGGTGTGGAACATGCCCATGGAAGTTGAAGGGAAGAGAACCGCGAAAGGGAGTTTGGAGGCTGAGCCGCGGCCGAGGAGGTCTCACCGATCCCGGCGTGATTCCAGCCAGGCCCGGTACCCTATACCGAACTCGGCAGGGTGGCTGTATCCGGGACCCTGGAACCCTGGGCGGGGAGCCTAGGGGCGAGAGGGGCCCCATGGAGCTCGGGCAGACTAGAAGTACCCTCGTCTGCCCGCTGGAGGGCGCCCTTCCCGGAGCGGAGGGGACCCCCAAGCGACCAAGTGCAAGCCGAGTTTGGAGCTCGAAACCCGGCCACACTTGGTAGTATGTCCCGGTGAGGAACATGCCCATGGAAGTAAGAGCTCAGCGGGAGCAGCCACTCAGGCTACCCGGGAATGTGTCACTGTCCCCCGGCCAAGACTTGGCGGCAGGTCCCGGGGAGGAATAGTGCCCATGGAAGTAGCCCAGCGGGAGCAGCCGCTCAGGCTACCCGGGAATGTGTCACTGTCCCCCGGCCAGACTTGGCGGCAGGTCCCGGGGAGGAATAGTGCTCATGGAAGTAGCTCAGCGGGAGCAGCTGCTGAGGCTACCCGGGAATGTGTCACTGTCCCTGGGCCACACTTGGTCGTTGGTTCCTGATGAGGAACATGCCCATGGAAGTAAGAGTTCAGCGGGAGAAGCCGCTCAGGCTACCCGGGAATGTGTCACTGTCCCCCGGCCAGACTTGGCGGCAGGTCCCGGGGAGGAATAGTGCCCATGGAAGTCGGAGCTCCAACCTCCAAGTTGACCTCAGCGGGAGCACTTGCTGAGGCTACCCGGGCATGGGCGACTGTTCCCCGGCCACACTTGGTCGGAGGTCCCGGTGTGGAACATGCCCATGGAAGTTGAAGGGAAGAGAACCGCGAAAGGGAGTTTGGAGGCTGAGCCGCGGCCGAGGAGGTCTCACCGATCCCGGCGTGATTCCAGCCAGGCCCGGTACCCTATACCGAACTCGGCAGGGTGGCTGTATCCGGGACCCTGGAACCCTGGGCGGGGAGCCTAGGGGCGAGAGGGGCCCCATGGAGCTCGGGCAGACTAGAAGTACCCTCGTCTGCCCGCTGGAGGGCGCCCTTCCCGGAGCGGAGGGGACCCCCAAGCGACCAAGTGCAAGCCGAGTTTGGAGCTCGAAACCCGGCCACACTTGGTAGTATGTCCCGGTGAGGAACATGCCCATGGAAGTAAGAGCTCAGCGGGAGCAGCCACTCAGGCTACCCGGCAATGTGTCACTGTCCCCCGGCCAAGACTTGGCGGCAAGTCCCGGGGAGGAATAGTGCCCATGGAAGTAGCTCAGCGGGAGCAGCCGCTCAGGCTACCCGGGAATGTGTCACTGTCCCCCGGCCAGACTTGGCGGCAGGTCCCGGGGAGGAATAGTGCTCATGGAAGTAGCTCAGCGGGAGCAGCTGCTGAAGATACCCGGGAATGTGTCACTGTCCCTGGGCCACACTTGGTCGTTGGTTCCTGATGAGGAACATGCCCATGGAAGTAAGAGTTCAGCGGGAGAAGCCGCTCAGGCTACCCGGGAATGTGTCACTGTCCCCCGGCCAGACTTGGCGGCAGGTCCCGGGGAGGAATAGTGCCCATGGAAGTCGGAGCTCCAACCTCCAAGTTGACCTCAGCGGGAGCACTTGCTGAGGCTACCCGGGCATGGGCGACTGTTCCCCGGCCACACTTGGTCGGAGGTCCCGGTGTGGAACATGCCCATGGAAGTTGAAGGGAAGAGAACCGCGAAAGGGAGTTTGGAGGCTGAGCCGCGGCCGAGGAGGTCTCACCGATCCCGGCGTGATTCCAGCCAGGCCCGGTACCCTATACCGAACTCGGCAGGGTGGCTGTATCCGGGACCCTGGAACCCTGGGCGGGGAGCCTAGGGGCGAGAGGGGCCCCATGGAGCTCGGGCAGACTAGAAGTACCCTCGTCTGCCCGCTGGAGGGCGCCCTTCCCGGAGCGGAGGGGACCCCCAAGCGACCAAGTGCAAGCCGAGTTTGGAGCTCGAAACCCGGCCACACTTGGTAGTATGTCCCGGTGAGGAACATGCCCATGGAAGTAAGAGCTCAGCGGGAGCAGCCACTCAGGCTACCCGGGAATGTGTCACTGTCCCCCGGCCAAGACTTGGCGGCAGGTCCCGGGGAGGAATAGTGCCCATGGAAGTAGCCCAGCGGGAGCAGCCGCTCAGGCTACCCGGGAATGTGTCACTGTCCCCCGGCCAGACTTGGCGGCAGGTCCCGGGGAGGAATAGTGCTCATGGAAGTAGCTCAGCGGGAGCAGCTGCTGAGGCTACCCGGGAATGTGTCACTGTCCCTGGGCCACACTTGGTCGTTGGTTCCTGATGAGGAACATGCCCATGGAAGTAAGAGTTCAGCGGGAGAAGCCGCTCAGGCTACCCGGGAATGTGTCACTGTCCCCCGGCCAGACTTGGCGGCAGGTCCCGGGGAGGAATAGTGCCCATGGAAGTCGGAGCTCCAACCTCCAAGTTGACCTCAGCGGGAGCACTTGCTGAGGCTACCCGGGCATGGGCGACTGTTCCCCGGCCACACTTGGTCGGAGGTCCCGGTGTGGAACATGCCCATGGAAGTTGAAGGGAAGAGAACCGCGAAAGGGAGTTTGGAGGCTGAGCCGCGGCCGAGGAGGTCTCACCGATCCCGGCGTGATTCCAGCCAGGCCCGGTACCCTATACCGAACTCGGCAGGGTGGCTGTATCCGGGACCCTGGAACCCTGGGCGGGGAGCCTAGGGGCGAGAGGGGCCCCATGGAGCTCGGGCAGACTAGAAGTACCCTCGTCTGCCCGCTGGAGGGCGCCCTTCCCGGAGCGGAGGGGACCCCCAAGCGACCAAGTGCAAGCCGAGTTTGGAGCTCGAAACCCGGCCACACTTGGTAGTATGTCCCGGTGAGGAACATGCCCATGGAAGTAAGAGCTCAGCGGGAGCAGCCACTCAGGCTACCCGGGAATGTGTCACTGTCCCCCGGCCAAGACTTGGCGGCAAGTCCCGGGGAGGAATAGTGCCCATGGAAGTAGCTCAGCGGGAGCAGCCGCTCAGGCTACCCGGGAATGTGTCACTGTCCCCCGGCCAGACTTGGCGGCAGGTCCCGGGGAGGAATAGTGCTCATGGAAGTAGCTCAGCGGGAGCAGCTGCTGAAGATACCCGGGAATGTGTCACTGTCCCTGGGCCACACTTGGTCGTTGGTTCCTGATGAGGAACATGCCCATGGAAGTAAGAGTTCAGCGGGAGAAGCCGCTCAGGCTACCCGGGAATGTGTCACTGTCCCCCGGCCAGACTTGGCGGCAGGTCCCGGGGAGGAATAGTGCCCATGGAAGTCGGAGCTCCAACCTCCAAGTTGACCTCAGCGGGAGCACTTGCTGAGGCTACCCGGGCATGGGCGACTGTTCCCCGGCCACACTTGGTCGGAGGTCCCGGTGTGGAACATGCCCATGGAAGTTGAAGGGAAGAGAACCGCGAAAGGGAGTTTGGAGGCTGAGCCGCGGCCGAGGAGGTCTCACCGATCCCGGCGTGATTCCAGCCAGGCCCGGTACCCTATACCGAACTCGGCAGGGTGGCTGTATCCGGGACCCTGGAACCCTGGGCGGGGAGCCTAGGGGCGAGAGGGGCCCCATGGAGCTCGGGCAGACTAGAAGTACCCTCGTCTGCCCGCTGGAGGGCGCCCTTCCCGGAGCGGAGGGGACCCCCAAGCGACCAAGTGCAAGCCGAGTTTGGAGCTCGAAACCCGGCCACACTTGGTAGTATGTCCCGGTGAGGAACATGCCCATGGAAGTAAGAGCTCAGCGGGAGCAGCCACTCAGGCTACCCGGCAATGTGTCACTGTCCCCCGGCCAAGACTTGGCGGCAAGTCCCGGGGAGGAATAGTGCCCATGGAAGTAGCTCAGCGGGAGCAGCCGCTCAGGCTACCCGGGAATGTGTCACTGTCCCCCGGCCAGACTTGGCGGCAGGTCCCGGGGAGGAATAGTGCTCATGGAAGTAGCTCAGCGGGAGCAGCCACTCAGGCTACCCGGGAATGTGTCACTGTCCCTGGGCCACACTTGGTCGTTGGTTCCTGATGAGGAACATGCCCATGGAAGTAAGAGTTCAGCGGGAGAAGCCGCTCAGGCTACCCGGGAATGTGTCACTGTCCCCCGGCCAGACTTGGCGGCAGGTCCCGGGGAGGAATAGTGCCCATGGAAGTCGGAGCTCCAACCTCCAAGTTGACCTCAGCGGGAGCACTTGCTGAGGCTACCCGGGCATGGGCGACTGTTCCCCGGCCACACTTGGTCGGAGGTCCCGGTGTGGAACATGCCCATGGAAGTTGAAGGGAAGAGAACCGCGAAAGGGAGTTTGGAGGCTGAGCCGCGGCCGAGGAGGTCTCACCGATCCCGGCGTGATTCCAGCCAGGCCCGGTACCCTATACCGAACTCGGCAGGGTGGCTGTATCCGGGACCCTGGAACCCTGGGCGGGGAGCCTAGGGGCGAGAGGGGCCCCATGGAGCTCGGGCAGACTAGAAGTACCCTCGTCTGCCCGCTGGAGGGCGCCCTTCCCGGAGCGGAGGGGACCCCCAAGCGACCAAGTGCAAGCCGAGTTTGGAGCTCGAAACCCGGCCACACTTGGTAGTATGTCCCGGTGAGGAACATGCCCATGGAAGTAAGAGCTCAGCGGGAGCAGCCACTCAGGCTACCCGGCAATGTGTCACTGTCCCCCGGCCAAGACTTGGCGGCAAGTCCCGGGGAGGAATAGTGCCCATGGAAGTAGCTCAGCGGGAGCAGCCGCTCAGGCTACCCGGGAATGTGTCACTGTCCCCCGGCCAGACTTGGCGGCAGGTCCCGGGGAGGAATAGTGCTCATGGAAGTAGCTCAGCGGGAGCAGCCACTCAGGCTACCCGGGAATGTGTCACTGTCCCTGGGCCACACTTGGTCGTTGGTTCCTGATGAGGAACATGCCCATGGAAGTAAGAGTTCAGCGGGAGCAGCCGCTCAGGGCTACCCGGGAATGTGTCACTGTCCCCCGGCCAGACTTGGCGGCAGGTCCCGGGGAGGAATAGTGCCCATGGAAGTCGGAGCTCCAACCTCCAAGTTGACCTCAGCGGGAGCAGCCGCTGAGGCTACCCGGGCATGGGTGACTGTTCCCCGGCCACACTTGGTCGGAGGTCCCGGTGTGGAACATGCCCATGGAAGTTGAAGGGAAGAGAACCGCGAAAGGGAGTTTGGAGGCTGAGCCGCGGCCGAGGAGGTCTCACCGATCCCGGCGTGATTCCAGCCAGGCCCGGTACCCTATACCGAACTCGGCAGGGTGGCTTTATCCGGGACCCTGGAACCCTGGGCGGGGAGCCTAGGGGCGAGAGGGGCCCCATGGAGCTCGGGCAGACTAGAAGTACCCTCGTCTGCCCGCTGGAGGGCGCCCTTCCCGGAGCGGAGGGGACCCCCCAAGCGACCAAGTGCAAGCCGAGTTTGGAGCTCGAAACCCGGCCACACTTGGTAGTTGGTCCCGGTGAGGAACATGCCCATGGAAGTAAGAGCTCAGCGGGAGCAGCCACTCAGGCTACCCGGGAATGTGTCACTGTCCCCCGGCCAAGACTTGGCGGCAAGTCCCGGGGAGGAATAGTGCCCATGGAAGTAGCTCAGCGGGAGCAGCCACTCAGGCTACCCGGGAATGTGTCACTGTCCCTCGGCCACACTTGGTCGTAGGTCCCGGTGAGGAACATGCCCATGGAAGTCGGAGCTCCAACCTCCAACCGGGTGAAGCCTCCGAGAGCTAGCCGGGAATAGGGCGCCAATCCCGGCTACCGCCCTCCAGGCTTGCCCCGGTCGAAAGACCTACGTCCTCGCACCAGCACAAGCGCAAAAATTTTCTAAGTGTGGGAGAACCGAGGACCCGCCCGGTGGCACTCTGCCTCTCGCTGCCGCCCTCCTGGAAGCGTCCTCGGTCACTGTGTGTGCGGCAGATATCAGAGCTCCGGAAAGGTGAAAAAGAACCGGTAAGAGGGCGAATCCGGCAGCTCCCTGCCGGGCGAGGACCACCGCGAGCGGCGGGGACGTCAGACGGGAGACGCGCGGCGGACCTTCCGTCGGAGTGCCTGGGATTTTGACCTCGGAGAAGTTCGAAAAAATTATGCGGTCGGAGCTGTCTGCCCCGGCCGGGGAAGGCTCACCGCCGGCGGCTGCCAACCCCTGGCTTGCCCGCTGGATGCCCTTTCGGAGGCTGCTGAAAAAGAACTGTCAGGCGGGCACCTCTCGGAAGAACCGCAGACCAAAACGACCGGTAAAAATTTTGGGCGATCCGACACGTAGTGCACCTTCGGCGGCAGAGAAAAGCAGCAAAAATACCGGTCAGAGAAGGGGAGTTTTGGTCGACTCTGCCAGGTTTTTGCACTAAGTCAGATCCGTAATGCCAGCGGGACTGAGTCGCTTTTGCGTGCCGTGGTCCTGGAGGCCTGCTCGGACAGAGCGGTCCTTCGGGTCCCGCGGGAAGGGGCATTTCATGTTCCTCTGCGGGAGGTGATCCATTTTCTGCGGGAAATGGCGAGCCCCCTCGGCTACAAGAGTGTGTAGGTCCCGCTCAACAGTCTACGTCCTTAACCATCGGGGACTTTGTAGATTTTGCCCAAAATCGCTCTCCGCAGAACAGAGCGTGAGGTCTCCGCGGCGGAGGCCGGAAAAGGTGCGAGGTGAGCGGCATGGTATGACTGGGCTCGTGCCGCTCACTGCTACCCGGAGCGTGGCGCCCTCCGGGTAAAAAGCTAGCCGGGGCGAGTAGGTGGGTTGACGGGCGCATAAGCAACGCCGTCCCCGCCGTACAAGGTGCCGGTGGCCTGGCGAACCACCGGCGTAAGGCTAGCCAGGGCGTACCGCGGGGCAGAGGGCGCATAAGCCACGCTCTCTCTCCATCCCACCAGCACAAGCGAAAAATTTTCAAAGTGTGGGAGAACCGGCTTCCCGACCGGTGGCACTCTGCCTCTCTCTGCCGCCCTCCTGGAAGCGTCCTCGGTCACTCGGAGTACGGCAGATTTAAGAGCTCCGGAATGGTGAAAAAGAACCGGAGAGAGGGCGACTCCGGCTTCTCTCTGCCGGGCGAGGACCACCGCAGGCGGCGGGGACCTCTGACAGGAGGCGGCGCTGCGGGCAGGCTTTAAAAGTGCCTGGGCTTTTGGCCTCGGCGAAAGTCGAAAAAATTATGCGGTCGGAGCTTTCTGCCCCGGCCGGGGAAGGCTCACCGCCGGCGGCTGCCAACCCCTGGCTTGCCCGCTGGATGCCCTTTCGGAGGCTGCTGAAAAAGAACTGTCAGGCGGGCACCTCTCGGAAGAACCGCAGACCAAAACGACCGGTAAAAATTTTGGGCGATCCGACCCGTAGTGCACCTTCGGCGGCAGAGAAAAGCAACAAAAATACCGGTCAGAGAAGGGGAGTTTTGGTCGACTCTGCCAGGTTTTTGCACTAAGTCAGATCCGTAATGCCAGCGGGACTGAGTCGCTTTTGCGTGCCGTGGTCCTGGAGGCCTGCTCGGACAGAGCGGTCCTTCGGGTCCCGCGGGAAGGGGCATTTCATGTTCCTCTGCGGGAGGTGATCCATTTTCTGCGGGAAATGGCGAGCCCCTTCGGCTACAAGAGTGTGTAGGTCCCGCTCAACAGTCTACGTCCTTAACCATCGGGGACTTTGTAGATTTTGCCCAAAATCGCTCTCCGCAGAACAGAGCGTGAGGTCTCCGCGGCGGAGGCCGGAAAAGGTGCGAGGTGAGCGGCATGGTATGACTGGGCTCGTGCCGCTCACTGCTACCCGGAGCGTGGCGCCCTCCGGGTAAAAGGCTAGCCGGGGCGAGTAGGTGGGATGACGGGCGCATAAGCAACGCCGTCCCCGCCGTACAAGGTGCCGGTGGCCTGGCGAACCACCGGCGTAAGGCTAGCCAGGGCGTACCGCGGGGCAGAGGGCGCATAAGCCACGCTCTCTCTCCATCCCACCAGCACAAGCGAAATATTTTCAAAGTGTGGGAGAACCGGCTTCCCGACCGGTGGCACTCTGCCTCTCGCTGCCGCCCTCCTGGAAGCGTCCTCGGTCACTCGGAGTACGGCAGATTTAAGAGCTCCGGAATGGTGAAAAAGAACCGGAGAGAGGGCGACTCCGGCTTCTCTCTGCCGGGCGAGGACCACCGCAGGCGGCGGGGACGTCTGACAGGAGACGGCGCTGCGGGCAGGCTTTAAAAGTGCATGGGGTTTTGGCCTCGGCAAAAGTCGAAAAAATTATGCGGTCGGAGCTTTCTGCCCCGGCCGGGGAAGGCTCACCGCCGGCGGCTGCCAACCCCTGGCTTGCCCGCTGGATGCCCTTTCGGAGGCTTCTGAAAAAGAACTGTCAGGCGGGCACCTCTCGGAAGAACCGCAGACCAAAACGACCGGTAAAAATTTTGGGCGATCCGACCCGTAGTGCACCTTCGGCGGCAGAGAAAAGCAACAAAAATACCGGTCAGAGAAGGGGAGTTTTGGTCGACTCTGCCAGGTTTTTGCACTAAGTCAGATCCGTAATGCCAGCGGGACTGAGTCGCTTTTGCGTGCCGTGGTCCTGGAGGCCTGCTCGGACAGAGCGGTCCTGCGGGTCCCGCGGGAAGGGGCATTTCATGTTCCTCTGCGGGAGGTGATCCATTTTCTGCGGGAAATGGCGAGCCCCTTCGGCTACAAGAGTGTGTAGGTCCCGCTCAACAGTCTACGTCCTTAACCATCGGGGACTTTGTAGATTTTGCCCAAAATCGCTCTCCGCAGAACAGAGCGTGAGGTCTCCGCGGCGGAGGCCGGAAAAGGTGCGAGGTGAGCGGCATGGTATGACTGGGCTCGTGCCGCTCACTGCTACCCGGAGCGTGGCGCCCTCCGGGTAAAAGGCTAGCCGGGGCGAGTAGGTGGGATGACGGGCGCATAAGCAACGCCGTCCCCGCCGTACAAGGTGCCGGTGGCCTGGCGAACCACCGGCGTAAGGCTAGCCAAGGGCGTACCGCGGGGCAGAGGGCGCATAAGCCACGCTCTCTCTCCATCCCACCAGCACAAGCGAAAAATTTTCAAAGTGTGGGAGAACCGGCTTCCCGACCGGTTGCACTCTGCCTCTCGCTGCCGCCGTCCTGGAAGCGTCCTCGGTCACTCGGAGTACGGCAGATTTAAGAGCTCCGGAATGGTGAAAAAGAACCGGAGAGAGGGCGACTCCGGCTTCTCTCTGCCGGGCGAGGACCACCGCAGGCGGCGGGGACGTCTGACAGGAGACGGCGCTGCGGGCAGGCTTTAAAAGTGCATGGGGTTTTGGCCTCGGAGAAAGTCGAAAAAATTATGCGGTCGGAGCTGTCTGCCCCGGCCGGGGAAGGCTCACCTCCGGCGGCTGCCAACCCCTGGCTTGCCCGCTGGATGGCCTTTCGGAGGCTGCTGAAAAAGAACTGTCAGGCGGGCACCTCTCGGAAGAACCGCAGACCAAAACGACCGGTAAAAATTTTGGGCGATCCGACCCGTAGTGCACCTTCGGCGGCAGAGAAAAGCAACAAAAATACCGGTCAGAGAAGGGGAGTTTTGGTCGACTCTGCCAGGTTTTTGCACTAAGTCAGATCCGTAATGCCAGCGGGACTGAGTCGCTCTTGCGTGCCGTGGTCCTGGAAGCCTGCTCGGACAGAGTGGTCCTTCGGGTCCCGCGGGAAGGGGCATTTCATGTTCCTCTGCGGGAGGTGATCCATTTTCTGCGGGAAATGGCGAGCCCCTTCGGCTACAAGAGTGTGTAGGTCCCGCTCAACAGTCTACGTCCTTAACCATCGGGGACTTTGTAGATTTTGCCCAAAATCGCTCTCCGCAGAACAGAGCGGGAGGTCTCCGCGGCGGAGGCCGGAAAAGGTGCGAGGTGAGCGGCATGGTATGACTGGGCTCGTGCCGCTCACTGCTACCCGGAGCGTGGCGCCCTCCGGGTAAAAGGCTAGCCGGGGCGAGTAGGTGGATTGACGGGCGCATAAGCAACGCCGTCCCCGCCGTACAAGGTGCCGGTGGCCTGGCGAACCACCGGCGTAAGGCTAGCCAAGGGCGTACCGCGGGGCAGAGGGCGCATAAGCCACGCCGTCCCCGCTGTACAAGGTGCCGGTGGCCTGGCGAACCACCGGCGTAAGGCTAGCCAAGGGCGTACCGCGGGGCAGAGGGCGCATAAGCCACGCTCTCTCTCCATCCCACCAGAACAAGCGAAAAAATTTCAAAGTGTGGGAGAACCGGCTTCCCGACCGGTGGCACTCTGCCTCTCGCTGCCGCCCTCCTGGAAGCGTCCTCGGTCACTCGGTGTCCGGCAGATTTCAGAGCTCCGGAATGGTGAAAAAGAACCGGTGAGAGGGCGAATCCGGCTTCTCTCTGCCGGGCGAGGACCACCGCAGGCGGCAAGGGACGTCTGCCAGGAGACGGCGCTGCGGGCAGGCTTTAAAAGTGCATGGGGTTTTGGCCTCGGCGAAAGTCGAAAAAATTTTGCGGTCGGAGCTGTCTGCCCCGGCCGGGGAAGGCTCACCGCCGGCGGCTGCCAACCCCTGGCTTGCCCGCTGGATGCCCTTTCGGAGGCTGCTGAAAAAGAACTGTCAGGCGGGCACCTCTCGGAAGAACCGCAGACCAAAACGACCGGTAAAAATTTTGGGCGATCCGACCCTCAGTGCACCTTCGGCGGCAGAGAAAAGCAACAAAAACACCGGTCAAAGAAGGGAGGTTTTGGTCGACTCTGCCTGGTTTTTGCACAAAGTCAGATCCGTAATGCCAGCGGGACTGAGTCGCTTTTGCGTGCCGTGGTCCTGGAGGCCTGCTCGGACAGAGCGGTCCTTCGGGTCCCGCGGGAAGGGGCATTTCATGTTCCTCTGCGGGAGGTGGTCCATTTTCTGCGGGAAATGGCGAGCCCCATCGGCTACAAGAGTGTGTAGGTCCCGCTCAACAGTCTACGTCCTTAACCATCGGGGACTTTGTAGATTTTGGCAGAAATCGCCCCCCGCAGGTCCTAGCGGGAGGTCTCCGCGGCGGAGGCCGGAGAGGGCGCGAGGTGAGCGGCATGGTATGACTGGGTTCGTGCCGCTCACTGGTACCCGGAGCGTGGCGCCCTCCGGGTAAAAGGCTAGCCGGGGCGAGTAGGTGGGTTGACGGGCGCATAAGCCACGCCGTCCCCGCCGTACAAGGTGCCGGTGGCCTGGCGAACCACCGGCGTAAGGCCAGCCAGGGCGGACCGCGGGGCAGAGGGCGCATAAGCCACGCTCTCTCTCCATCCCACCAGAACAAGCGAAAAATTTTCAAAGTGTGGGAGAACCGGCGACCCGACCGGTGGCACTCTGCCTCTCGCTGCCGCCCTCCTGGAAGCGTCCTCGGTCACTCGGTGTCCGGCAGATTTCAGAGCTCCGGAATGGTGAAAAAGAACCGGAGAGGGGGCGACTCCGGCTTCTCTCTGCCGGGCGAGGACCACCGCAGGCGGCAAGGGACGTCTGACAGGAGACGGCGCTGCGGGCAGGCTTTAAAAGTGCATGGGGTTTTGGCCTCGGCGAAAGTCGAAAAAATTTTGCGGTCGGAGCCGTCTGCCCCGGCCGGGGAAGGCTCACCGCCGGCGGCTGCCAACCCCTGGCTTGCCCGCTGGATGGCCTTTCGGAGGCTGCTGAAAAAGAACTGTCAGGCGGGCACCTCTCGGAAGAACCGCAGACCAAAACGACCGGTAAAAATTTTGGGCGATCCGACCCTCAGTGCACCTTCGGCGGCAGAGAAAAGCATCAAAAATACCGGTCAAAGAAGCGAGGTTTTGGTCGACTCTGCCAGGTTTTTGCACAAAGTGTTGGCATCGTGCGGCGTCGCGCTTTGCCGTACCGTATCCCCAATGGAGCGGCGCCCGGCGGGGTAGGCTAGCCATGTGAGGTCGAGGGCGGGAGGACGGGACGTAAGCCAGGCCGTTCTCCACAAGAAATTCCGGACGCGGAGACCCCTTCTCCGCCCTACGGTCCCCAATGGGGTGGCGCCCGGCGGGTGAGGCTAGCCATGGGAGGACGGGACGTAAGCCAGGCCGTTCTCCACAAGAAATTCCGTACGCGGAGACCCCTTCTCCGCCCTACGGTCCCCAATGGGGTGGCGCCCGGCGGGTGAGGCTAGCCATGTGAGGTCGAGGGCGGGAGGACGGGACGTAAGCCAGGCCGTTCTCCACAAGTAAATTCCGGACGCGGAGACCCCTTCTCCGCCCTACGGTCCCCAATGGGGTGGCGCCCGGCGGGTGAGGCTAGCCGTGTGAGGTCGAGGGCGGGAGGACGGGACGTAAGCCAGGCCGTTCTCCACAAGTAAATTCCGGACGCGGAGACCCCTTCTCCGCCCTACGGTCCCCAATGGGGTGGCGCCCGGCGGGTGAGGCTAGCCATGTGAGGTCGAGGGCGGGAGGACGGGACGTAAGCCAGGCCGTTCTCCACAAGTAAATTCCGGACGCGGAGACCCCTTCTCCGCCCTACGGTCCCCAATGGGGTGGCTCCCGGCGGGTGAGGCTAGCCATGTGAGGTCGAGGGCGGGAGGACGGGACGCAAGCCAGGCCGTTCTCCACAAACTCCCAGCGGTAGAGTCTCGGCTCTCCGCTCTTTTGATCGATCTGACACAGCGCGATCCGGCGGGGCAGGGCACTTTGCTCGGTCAGGGGTATTGGCCCCGGCCGGTTTATGGTAAAGCGTTCCTTAGCCTCAGTCTTGGTCGCGCATCAATCCCCCGCTCCCCGTGAGCGGCTGTCGTCCTCTGCCTAAGGTTGTGTAGCGCGGTGCCAGTGTGGTCCTCGCACGGCCCCGCTCCTGCCACAGCGGTAGGACTCTCTGCTTCGGCTGAGGTTTGCTACGAAGCGTATGGAACGGGCGTACTCCACCGTACCGTGGGTGGGGGGCGGCGGCGTTGGCGGCGGCAGCGTCCAGCGCGGAGCTCCGGCTCCCGCGGCAGCGCCTCGCCTAGTGTCCCTCGGGCAAGTCCAATCGCCCCCCGCCCGGTCGGAGAGCGCAGACACACCTCTGTGTCCACGGTTTATTTCCGCAGCACGAAAAGGGACGGCTCCCGCCTGCTCCTCGCGGCGGCGACGAGGCTTAGACCCACCGTGGCGTATCCGCGGTAGGTATGCTCGTCGGTCGGAGGAGCGGTTGCGGTCGAGTGGTCCCCAGTGTACCCTGTTAGCGCTGCCCGCCTACGCCTGAAGAGCTGCGGACCGAGAAAAAGGTTCGCTCCGCTGCTGACGGCGAAGCGCGCGGCACGCCGCGGAAGAGGAGAGGGAGCGGTCGCCCCCGGGGCGGCTCCCCTCCGAGTCCGGCAGAAGCAGAGATTGTAGCGGAGGGGGGGTTTCTAAATTCCCCGGGCGTGTTATCCCCAGCGGTAGCCTTTGAACTCTTCAACCGCAAGCACGATCGCACGTTCACAGCACCCGTCACTAGGAGCCGGGCCAGAGGCGGGCGGCAGACGAAACCGACATGAGCGCTTAAGGGTATTGCACCCCCGGCGCCCAGACCCTGGAAATTGAGTCTGCCCCCAAAGCCCACCCGCGTCCTCCTTGGCGCTCCCGGAGTACATGGTCGTAGATGGGCCATCGGTCGCTAATGCCAAACTGCGTCCCAGGGGTGCGTCCCCTCTGACCAACGGCAGACCCATCCCTCTCGCCAATCCGCGGATCCCCGCCAGGTCCCGAACAGGGCTCGTCCTTTAGCGTTTCAAATGCGCCCTCCCCGCCATACGAGGGGTTGAGGACCGTAGCCTTCCCTTACGAGAGGCACCAGGGGTGCGCCTGCTCGAGGGCCCGGCCGTGGGCGTAACGCTTGGGCCGCCCGGGGGAGTCGGTAGACCATGGGAGACCAACACTCGCACACGAACGTTGCCCGTGCTTTTGTGGAAGAGAGCTTCTTGCGAGGTTGTCGCTGCGGTGGCGCCCGGACAAACCCTATCCCTAAAACTTCTGGGGAATTGGCGTCTAAGCCTGCACCCTGCTCGGTATCCCTGCACCCACGAAGGGGGCCGTGGAAGGCTTGGGGTCGCGCCGGCGAAACCGACCGGATGCCCGGGGTACTGAACCCCCGGGGTCCCACCCTGGAAATTGAGCCGTCCGACCCCGCCACGTCTTCCTAGTGCTCTCCTTGGCTCCCCCGCCTGTGGGCATCGTTAGGGGCTGCGGTCATCAGCGCCGGCTAAGCTTCGGCAACACGGCCGACCCACCCCTTCGGCGCCTGGGGGTGCCTGGTCCCAGTCCGGGCCGTTCCGTAGGGGCGGCTATCCCTTACATGAGGGACTCGGTGCGTCCGCTCGGGCTGCGGGGCTCCGGCTCCGACAGCCGGGGAGCTGGTTTTGACCGCGGGCCTCGACGGGAACCGGCAGGGACCGGACTAGGCGTCAAGCCGAAAATAACCCCGGCACCCTCTGCTTCCAAAGCGAGGGGACCTTTGGCCGAGCGGGGCACCGGAAGCCGAACCGACCCCAACCCCTCTTCTTACCCCAGGGCTGGGCTGACCAATCCCCTGATCGGGTCTAAAATGGAAGAAGGGGATTCGAGGGAAGGGGCTGGCGGAAGGCAGTTGCCCGACGGAGTAGGCGAAGGCCAGGCCGTTTCCGAGTCCCGAGCAGAGGAGGGCGAACTCGGCTCTTCATCGACCGACGGCGAGGCGAGGGCGGTGGCTGCCGCGGGGAAGACTCCATTGCTCGTCAGCGCGCTAGGAGCGGGGCCGACTGGCTGCTCGGGGTATGGCATCCCCGGGGGCCCACCCTGGAAATCTTCGCTCCTCAGCCGCTGCAGGTTATAAGGTCCCGCCGCGCGTAAGCGCTCAACTCTCCGACCCACGGATGTCGAGCCCATGGTGAGCCGGCCGTTTCGTACGGGGAAAAGGGGTCCTCTGGCCCCACATCGATCGAGGGGGTTTAGATCCGCGGAGGCACGCACCGCGAGGCGAATCGCTGCTTTCCCCAAGAGGTTAACCTTCAAACCACCGAGTAGGTTCGGGGCAGGGCCGACAGTCTGCACTGGGGTATTGCATCCCTGGTGGGGCGACCCTGGAAATCTCTGCCCCTTTCCACTCCTTCGGTTGGGCCTCTCGTCGGGGCGAGCGTAAGTCGGCAAGCAGACGTGGGAAGAGGCTTCTTACCGGTGACACTCCTTTCGTGAGAGAGGCAGGTACTCGCCCCGGACCCCGGTCCAAATCTGCGCGGGCCGGACGGCGTCGGCCCTAGCCGAAGGCCGCTCCCGCGAAGCCAGGGAGCCGAAAATAACCCCGACACCCTCCGCGACCTCGCGTGCTTCCAAAGCGAGGGGAACCTTTGGCCGAGCGGGGCACCCGAAGCCGAACCGACCCCAACCCCTCTTCTTACCCCAGGGCTGGGCTGACCAATCCCCTGATCGGGTCTAAAATGGAAGAAGGGGATTCGAGGGAAGGGGCTGGCGGAAGGCAGTTGCCCGACGGAGTAGGCGAAGGCCAGGCCGTTTCCAAATCCCGAGCAGAGGAAGGGCGAACGACGTTCTTCATCGACCGACGGCGAGGCTAGGGCGAGGGCGGTGGCTGCCGCGGGGAAGACTCCATTGCTTGCCAGCGTGCTAGGAGCGGGGCCGACAGGCTGCTCGGGGTATGGCATCCCCGGGGGCCCACCCTGGAAATCTTCGCTCCTCAGCCGCTGCAGGTTATAAGGTCCCGCCGCGCGTAAGCGCTCAACTCCCCGACCCACGGACGTCGAGCCCATGGTGAGCTGACAGTTTCGTACGGGGAAAAGGGGTCCTCTGGCCCCACATCGATCGAGGGGGTTTAGATCCGCGGAGGCACGCACCGCGAGGCGAATCGCTGCTTTTCCCCAAGAGGTTAACCTTCAAACCACCGAGTGGGTTCGGGGCAGGGCCGACTGTCTGCACTGGGGTATTGCATCCCTGGTGGGGCGACCCTGGAAATCTCTGCCCCTTTCCACTCTTTCGGTTGGGCCTCTCGTCGGGGCGAGCGTAAGTCGGCAAGCAGACGTGGGAAGAGGCTTCTTACCGGTGACACTCCCTTCGTGAGAGAGGCAGGTACTCGCCCCGCACCCCGGTCCAAATCTGCTCGGTCCGGCCGTCGTCGGCCCTAGCCGAAGGCCGCTCCCGCGAAGCCAGGCGATCCGAACCGAGGATCCGCGCGAGCCTTCTCCAAGCCCTCTGCCGGGCGCTGGTGTTGAAAGCGTAGCGGACCCTGTTCGCCGGAGCGATAGGAGCGGAGCACCGGTCCCGCAGGGTTGAAAGCTGGGTAGCAGCGCCGTAGCTTCCCTCCCAGCCTTCCCCCGGACCTGGCGCCCGATCCCCTCCGCTCCTCTCTGCGTTGGCGGGCGGCGCTGCATGGGTACGTCGCGACGGCTCCTATCGTCTCTCTCGCTTAACAGTGTGGAGAGGTGGTGGTGGAGCCGTCCGACACTCGAGGTGCTGAAGTTGAGCGTCCAATGCTTTCCTTCTATGCGCAGCCTACAGGAGCTGTCCGAGCTTCGGAGGTGCTGATGGAGGTGAGAGTCGAGCGCCACTTCTTGGCTGAACTGAGTGGGGAAAGCCAGCGACTGCGAGAGGGAGGGGAAGGGAAGGCTTTTTCGGGTCCTTGGAAGGGACCGAGAGCATCTTTCTTGCCCCCCTGCCCTAAGCTCCATCCAATGTTGTCTGCGAGGTCTTCTCCGGCGGCGGAGAAGCGCTGCGGTAGCAGCAGCAGCAACGAGCGTTCCCATT
>NW_027284978.1:300000-330000 GCF_040894005.1 Engystomops pustulosus
CCCGGGGACGAACAAGCCCATGGAAGTAGGGGCTCAGCGGGAGCAGCCAGTTGGCCTATCCGGCCACATGTCACTGTCCCCCGGCCAGACTTGGCGGCAAGTCCCGGGGAGGAACAAGCCCATGGAAGTAGGAGCTCCTACTTCCAAAGTGATGACGTCAGCGGGAGCAGCCGCTCGGCCGTATCCGGCCGCATGTCACTGTTCCCCGGCCAGACTTGGCGGCAAGTCCCGGGGACGAACAAGCCCATGGATGTAGGGGCTCAGCGGGAGCAGCCAGTTGGCCTATCCGGCCACATGTCACTGTCCCCCGGCCAGACTTGGCGGCAAGTCCCGGGGAGGAACAAGCCCATGGAAGTAGGAGCTCCGACTTCCAAAGTGATGACGTCAGCGGGAGCAGCCGCTCGGCCGTATCCGGCGGCATGTCACTGTTCCCCGGCCAGACTTGGCGGCAAGTCCCGGGGACGAACAAGCCCATGGAAGTAGGGGCTCAGCGGGAGCAGCCAGTTGGCCTATCCGGCCACATGTCACTGTCCCCCGGCCAGACTTGGCGGCAAGTCCCGGGGAGGAACAAGCCCATGGAAGTAGGAGCTCCGACTTCCAAAGTGATGACGTCAGCGGGAGCAGCCGCTCGGCCGTATCCGGCGGCATGTCACTGTTCCCCGGCCAGACTCTGCGGCAAGTCCCGGGGACGAACAAGCCCATGGAAGTAGGGGCTCAGCGGGAGCAGCCAGTTGGCCTATCCGGCCACATGTCACTGTCCCCCGGCCAGACTTGGCGGCAAGTCCCGGGGAGGAACAAGCCCATGGAAGTAGGAGCTCCTACTTCCAAAGCGATGACGTCAGCGGGAGCAGCCGCTCGGCCGTATCCGGCGGCATGTCACTGTTCCCCGGCCAGACTTGGCGGCAAGTCCCGGGGGACGAACAAGCCCATGGAAGTAGGGGCTCAGCGGGAGCAGCCAGTTGGCCTATCCGGCCACATGTCACTGTCCCCCGGCCAGACTTGGCGGCAAGTCCCGGGGAGGAACAAGCCCATGGAAGTAGGAGCTCCTACTTCCAAAGCGATGACGTCAGCGGGAGCAGCCGCTCGGCCGTATCCGGCGGCATGTCACTGTTCCCCGGCCAGACTTGGCGGCAAGTCCCGGGGGACGAACAAGCCCATGGAAGTAGGGGCTCAGCGAGAGCAGCCAGTTGGCCTATCCGGCCACATGTCACTGTCCCCCGGCCAGACTTGGCGGCAAGTCCCGGGGAGGAACAAGCCCATGGAAGTAGGAGCTCCTACTTCCAAAGCGATGACGTCAGCGGGAGCAGCCGCTCGGCCTATCCGGCCACATGTCACTGTCCCCCGGCCACACTTGGCTATAGGTCCCGGGGAGGAATAATGCCCATGGAAGTAGGAGCTCCTACTTCCAAAGGGGCAAGTCAGCGGGAGCAGCCACTTGGCCTATCCGGCCAAGTTTCACTGTTCCCCGGCCACACTTGGCTGTAGGTCCCGGAGAGGAATAATGCCCATGGAAGTAAGAGCTCCTACCTCCAAAGGGGCAAGTCAGCGGGAGAAGCCACTTGGCCTATCCGGCCACATGTCACTGTCCCCCGGCCAAGCTTGGCTGTAGGTCCCGGGGAGGAATAATGCCCATGGAAGTAGGAGCTCCTACTTCCAAAGGGGCAAGTCAGCGGAAGAAGCCACTAGTTCTATCCGGCCAAGAGTCACTGTTCCCCGGCCTTACTTGGCAGTAGGTCCCGGGGAGGAATAATGCCCATGGAAGTAGGAGCTCCTACTTCCAAAGGGGCAAGTCAGCGGGAGAAGACACTTGGCCTATCCGGCCAAGAGTCACTGTTCCCCGGCCACTCTTGGCAGTAGGTCCCGGGGAGGAATAATGCCCATGGAAGTAGGAGCTCCTACTTCCAAAGGGGCAAGTCAGCGGGAGAAGCCACTAGTTCTATCCGGCCAAGAGTCACTGTTCCCCGGCTACACTTGGCAGTAGGTCCCGGGGAGGAATAATGCCCATGGAAGTAGGAGCTACTACCTCCAAAGGGTGAAGACACTTGGCTCTAAGTCCCCGAGAGGTATACTGCCCATGGGAGTAAGAGCTCCTACTTCCAAAGGGGCAAGTCAGCGGGAGAAGCCACTTGGCCTACCCGGCCAAGAGTCACTGTTCCCCGGCCACACTTGGCAGTAGGTCCCGGGGAGGAATAATGCCCATGGAAGTAGGAGCTCCTACTTCCAAAGGGGCAAGTCAGCGGGAGAAGCCACTTGGCCTATTCGGCCAAGAGTCACTGTTCCCCGGCCACACTTGGCAGTAGGTCCCGGGGAGGAATAATGACCATGGAAGTAAGAGCTCCTACCTCCAAAGGGGCAAGTAAGCGGGAGCAGCCAGTTGGCCTATCCGGCCAAGAGTCACTGTTCCCCGGCCACACTTGGCAGTAGGTCCCGAGGAGGAATAATGCCCATGGAAGTAAGAGCTCCTACTTCCATAGGGGCCAGTCAGCGGGAGAAGCCACTTGGCCTATCCGGCCAAGAGTCACTGTTCCCCGGCAACACTTGGCAGTAGGTCCCGGGGAGGAATAATGCCCATGGAAGTAAGAGCTCCTACTTCCAAAGGGGCAGGTCAGCGGGAGAAGCCACTTGGCCTATCCGGCCACATGTCACTGTCCCCCGGCCAAGCTTGGCTGTAGGTCCCGGGGAGGAATAATGCCCATGGAAGTAGGAGCTCCTACTTCCAAAGGGGCAAGTCAGCGGAAGAAGCCACTAGTTCTATCCGGCCAAGAGTCACTGTTCCCCGGCCACACTTGGCAGTAGGTCCCGGGGAGGAATAATGCCCATGGAAGTAGGAGCTCCTACTTCCAAAGGGGCAAGTCAGCGGGAGAAGCCACTTGGCCTATCCGGCCAAGAGTCACTGTTCCCCGGCCACACTTGGCAGTAGGTCCCGGGGAGGAATAATGCCCATGGAAGTAGGAGCTCCTACTTCCAAAGGGGCAAGTCAGCGGGAGAAGCCACTTGGCCTACCCGGCCAAGAGTCACTGTTCCCCGGCCACACTTGGCAGTAGGTCCCGGGGAGGAATAATGCCCATGGAAGTAGGAGCTCCTACCTCCAAAGGGGCAAGTCAGCGGGAGAAGCCACTTGGCCTATCCGGCCAAGAGTCACTGTTCCCCGGCCACACTTGGCAGTAGGTCCCGGGGAGGAATAATGCCCATGGAAGTAAGAGCTCCTACTTCCAAAGGGGCAAGTCAGCGGGAGAAGCCACTTGGCCTATCCGGCCACATGTCACTGTCCCCCGGCCAAGCTTGGCTGTAGGTCCCGGGGAGGAATAATGCCCATGGAAGTAGGAGCTCCTACTTCCAAAGGGGCAAGTCAGCGGAAGAAGCCACTAGTTCTATGCGGCCAAGAGTCACTGTTCCCCGGCCACACTTGGCAGTAGGTCCCGGGGAGGAATAATGCCCATGGAAGTAGGAGCTCCTACTTCCAAAGGGGCAAGTCAGCGGGAGAAGCCACTTGGCCTATCCGGCCAAGAGTCACTGTTCCCCGGCCACACTTGGCAGTAGGTCCCGGGGAGGAATAATGCCCATGGAAGTAGGAGCTCCTACTTCCAAAGGGGCAAGTCAGCGGGAGAAGCCACTAGTTCTATCCGGCCAAGAGTCACTGTTCCCCGGCAACACTTGGCAGTAGGTCCCGGGGAGGAATAATGCCCATGGAAGTAGGAGCTACTACCTCCAAAGAGTGAAGACACTTGGCTGTAAGTCCCCGAGAGGTATAGTGCCCATGGAAGTAAGAGCTCCTACTTCCAAAGGGGCAAGTCAGCGGGAGAAGCCACTTGGCCTATCCGGCCAAGAGTCACTGTTCCCCGGCCACACTTGGCAGTAGGTCCCGGAGAGGAATAATGCCCATGGAAGTAGGAGCTCCTACTTCCAAAGGGGCAAGTCAGCGGGAGAAGCCACTTGGCATATCCGGCCAAGAGTCACTGTTCCCCGGCCACACTTGGCAGTAGGTCCCGGGGAGGAATAATGCCCATGGAAGTAGGAGCTCCTACTTCCAAAGGGGCAAGTCAGCGGGAGAAGCCACTTGGCCTATCCGGCCACATGTCACTGTCCCCCGGCCACACTTGGCTGTAGGTCCCGGGGAGGAATAATGCCCATGGAAGTAGGAGCTCCTACTTCCAAAGGGGCAAGTCAGCGGAAGAAGCCACTAGTTCTATCCGGCCAAGAGTCACTGTTCCCCGGCCTTACTTGGCAGTAGGTCCCGGGGAGGAATAATGCCCATGGAAGTAGGAGCTCCTACTTCCAAAGGGGCAAGTCAGCGGGAGAAGCCACTTGGCCTATCCGGCCAAGAGTCACTGTTCCCCGGCCACACTTGGCAATAGGTCCCGGGGAGGAATAATGCCCATGGAAGTAGGAGCTCCTACTTCCAAAGGGGCAAGTCAGCGGGAGAAGCCACTAGTTCTATCCGGCCAAGAGTCACTGTTCCCCGGCCCCACTTGGCAGTAGGTCCCGGGGAGGAATAATGCCCATGGAAGTAGGAGCTACCACCTCCAAAGGGTGAAGACACTTGGCTCTAAGTCCCCGAGAGGTATACTGCCCATGGGAGTAAGAGCTCCTACTTCCAAAGGGGCAAGTCAGCGGGAGAAGCCACTTGGCCTATCCGGCCAAGAGTCACTGTTCCCCGGCCACACTTGGCAGTAGGTCCCGGAGAGGAATAGTGCCCATGGAAGTAGGAGCTCCTACTTCCAAAGGGGCAAGTCAGCGGGAGAAGCCACTTGGCCTACACGGCCAAGAGTCACTGTTCCCCGGCCACACTTGGCAGTAGGTCCCGGGGAGGAATAATGCCCATGGAAGTAGGAGCTACTACCTCCAAAGGGGCAAGTCAGCGGGAGAAGCCACTTGGCCTATCCGGCCAAGAGTCACTGTTCCCCGGCCACTCTTGGCAGTAGGTCCCGGGGAGGAATAATGCCCATGGAAGTAGGAGCTCCTACCTCCAAAGGGGCAAGTCAGCGGGAGAAGCCACTTGGCCTACCCGGCCAAGAGTCACTGTTCCCCGGCCACACTTGGCAGTAGGTCCCGGGGAGGAATAATGCCCATGGAAGTAGGAGCTCCTACCTCCAAAGGGGCAAGTCAGCGGGAGAAGCCACTTGGCCTATCCGGCCAAGAGTCACTGTTCCCCGGCCACACTTGGCAGTAGGTCCCGGGGAGGAATAATGCCCATGGAAGTAAGAGCTCCTACTTCCAAAGGGGCAGGTCAGCGGGAGAAGCCACTTGGCCTATCCGGCCACATGTCACTGTCCCCCGGCCAAGCTTGGCTGTAGGTCCCGGGGAGGAATAATGCCCATGGAAGTAGGAGCTCCTACTTCCAAAGGGGCAAGTCAGCGGAAGAAGCCACTAGTTCTATCCGGCCAAGAGTCACTGTTCCCCGGCCACACTTGGCAGTAGGTCCCGGGGAGGAATAATGCCCATGGAAGTAGGAGCTCCTACTTCCAAAGGGGCAAGTCAGCGGGAGAAGCCACTTGGCCTGCCCGGCCAAGAGTCACTGTTCCCCGGCCACACTTGGCAGTAGGTCCCGGGGAGGAATAATGCCCATGGAAGTAGGAGCTCCTACCTCCAAAGGGGCAAGTCAGCGGGAGAAGCCACTTGGCCTATCCGGCCAAGAGTCACTGTTCCCCGGCCACACTTGGCAGTAGGTCCCGGGGAGGAATAATGCCCATGGAAGTAAGAGCTCCTACTTCCAAAGGGGCAAGTCAGCGGGAGAAGCCACTTGGCCTATCCGGCCACATGTCACTGTCCCCCGGCCAAGCTTGGCTGTAGGTCCCGGGGAGGAATAATGCCCATGGAAGTAGGAGCTCCTACTTCCAAAGGGGCAAGTCAGCGGAAGAAGCCACTAGTTCTATCCGGCCAAGAGTCACTGTTCCCCGGCCTTACTTGGCAGTAGGTCCCGGGGAGGAATAATGCCCATGGAAGTAGGAGCTCCTACTTCCAAAGGGGCAAGTCAGCGGGAGAAGCCACTTGGCCTATCCGGCCAAGAGTCACTGTTCCCCGGCCACACTTGGCAGTAGGTCCCGGGGAGGAATAATGCCCATGGAAGTAGGAGCTCCTACTTCCAAAGGGGCAAGTCAGCGGGAGAAGCCACTAGTTCTATCCGGCCAAGAGTCACTGTTCCCCGGCAACACTTGGCAGTAGGTCCCGGGGAGGAATAATGCCCATGGAAGTAGGAGCTACTACCTCCAAAGGGTGAAGACACTTGGCTCTAAGTCCCCGAGAGGTATACTGCCCATGGGAGTAAGAGCTCCTACTTCCAAAGGGGCAAGTCAGCGGGAGAAGCCACTTGGCCTATCCGGCCAAGAGTCACTGTTCCCCGGCCACACTTGGCAGTAGGTCCCGGGGAGGAATAATGCCCATGGAAGTAGGAGCTCCTACTTCCAAAGGGGCAAGACAGCGGGAGAAGCCACTTGGGCTATCCGGCCACATGTCACTGTCCCCCGGCCACACTTGGCAGTAGGTCCCGGGGAGGAATAATGCCCATGGAAGTAAGAGCTCCTACTTCCAAAGGGGCAAGTCAGCGGGAGAAGCCACTTGGCCTAACCGGCCACATGTCACTGTCCCCCGGCCACACTTGGCAGTAGGTCCCGGGGAGGAATAATGCCCATGGAAGTAAGAGCTCCTACTTCCAAAGGGGCAAGTCAGCGGGAGCAGCCACTTGGCCTATCCGGCCAAGAGTCACTGTTCCCCGGCCACACTTGGTAGTAGGTCCCGGGGAGGAATAATGCCCATGGAAGTAGGAGCTCCTACTTCCAAAGGGGCAAGTCAGCGGGAGCAGCCACTTGGCCTATCCGTCCAAGAGTCACTGTTCCCCGGCCACACTTGGCTGTAGGTCCCGGGGAGGAATAATGCCCATGGAAGTAAGAGCTCCTACTTCCAAAGGGGCAAGTCAGCGGGAGAAGCCACTTGGCCTATCCGGCCACATGTCACTGTCCCCCGGCCACACTTGGCAGTAGGTCCCGGGGAGGAATAATGCCCATGGAAGTAGGAGCTACTACCTCCAAAGAGTGAAGACACTTGGCTGTAAGTCCCCGAGAGGTATAGTGCCCATGGAAGTAAGAGCTCCTACTTCCAAAGGGGCAAGTCAGCGGGAGAAGCCACTTGGCCTATCCGGCCAAGAGTCACTGTTCCCCGGCCACACTTGGCAGTAGGTCCCGGGGAGGAATAATGCCCATGGAAGTAGGAGCTCCTACTTCCAAAGGGGCAAGTCAGCGGGAGAAGCCACTTGGCCTATCCGGCCACATGTCACTGTCCCCCGGCCACTCTTGGCAGTAGGTCCCGGGGAGGAATAATGCCCATGGAAGTAGGAGCTCCTACTTCCAAAGGGGCAAGTCAGCGGGAGAAGCCACTTGGCCTATCCGGCCACATGTCACTGTCCCCCGGCCACTCTTGGCAGTAGGTCCCGGGGAGGAATAATGCCCATGGAAGTAGGAGCTCCTACTTCCAAAGGGGCAAGTCAGCGGGAGAAGCCACTTGGCCTACCCAGGCAAGAGTCACTGTTCCCCGGCCACACTTGGCAGTAGGTCCCGGGGAGGAATAATGCCCATGGAAGTAGGAGCTCCTACTTCCAAAGGGTCAAGTCAGCGGGAGAAGCCACTTGGCCTATCCGGCCAAGAGTCACTGTTCCCCGGCCACACTTGGCAGTAGGTCCCGGGGAGGAATAATGCCCATGGAAGTAGGAGCTCCTACTTCCAAAGGGGCAAGTCAGCGGGAGAAGCCACTTGGCCTATCCGAACAAGAGTCACTGTTCCCCGGCCACACTTGGCAGGAGGTCCCGGGGAGGAATAATGCCCATGGAAGTAGGAGCTACTACCTCCAAAGGGTGAAGACACTTGGCTCTAAGTCCCCGAGAGGTATACTGCCCATGGGAGTAAGAGCTCCTACTTCCAAAGGGGCAAGTCAGCGGGAGAAGCCACTTGGCCTATCCGGCCAAGAGTCACTGTTCCCCGGCCACACTTGGCAGTAGGTCCCGGGGAGGAATAATGCCCATGGAAGTAGGAGCTCCTACTTCCAAAGGGGCAAGTCAGCGGGAGAAGCCACTTGGGCTATCCGGCCACATGTCACTGTCCCCCGGCCACACTTGGCAGTAGGTCCCGGGGAGGAATAATGCCCATGGAAGTAAGAGCTCCTACTTCCAAAGGGGCAAGTCAGCGGGAGAAGCCACTTGGCCTAACCGGCCACATGTCACTGTCCCCCGGCCACACTTGGCAGTAGGTCCCGGGGAGGAATAATGCCCATGGAAGTAAGAGCTCCTACTTCCAAAGGGGCAAGTCAGCGGGAGCAGCCACTTGGCCTATCCGGCCAAGAGTCACTGTTCCCCGGCCACACTTGGTAGTAGGTCCCGGGGAGGAATAATGCCCATGGAAGTAGGAGCTCCTACTTCCAAAGGGGCAAGTCAGCGGGAGCAGCCACTTGGCCTATCCGTCCAAGAGTCACTGTTCCCCGGCCACACTTGGCTGTAGGTCCCGGGGAGGAATAATGCCCATGGAAGTAAGAGCTCCTACTTCCAAAGGGGCAAGTCAGCGGGAGAAGCCACTTGGCCTATCCGGCCACATGTCACTGTCCCCCGGCCACACTTGGCAGTAGGTCCCGGGGAGGAATAATGCCCATGGAAGTAGGAGCTACTACCTCCAAAGAGTGAAGACACTTGGCTGTAAGTCCCCGAGAGGTATAGTGCCCATGGAAGTAAGAGCTCCTACTTCCAAAGGGGCAAGTCAGCGGGAGAAGCCACTTGGCCTATCCGGCCAAGAGTCACTGTTCCCCGGCCACACTTGGCAGTAGGTCCCGGGGAGGAATAATGCCCATGGAAGTAGGAGCTCCTACTTCCAAAGGGGCAAGTCAGCGGGAGAAGCCACTTGGCCTATCCGGCCACATGTCACTGTCCCCCGGCCGCTCTTGGCAGTAGGTCCCGGGGAGGAATAATGCCCATGGAAGTAGGAGCTCCTACTTCCAAAGGGGCAAGTCAGCGGGAGAAGCCACTTGGCCTATCCGGCCACATGTCACTGTCCCCCGGCCACTCTTGGCAGTAGGTCCCGGGGAGGAATAATGCCCATGGAAGTAGGAGCTCCTACTTCCAAAGGGGCAAGTCAGCGGGAGAAGCCACTTGGCCTACCCAGGCAAGAGTCACTGTTCCCCGGCCACACTTGGCAGTAGGTCCCGGGGAGGAATAATGCCCATGGAAGTAGGAGCTCCTACTTCCAAAGGGTCAAGTCAGCGGGAGAAGCCACTTGGCCTATCCGGCCAAGAGTCACTGTTCCCCGGCCACACTTGGCAGTAGGTCCCGGGGAGGAATAATGCCCATGGAAGTAGGAGCTCCTACTTCCAAAGGGGCAAGTCAGCGGGAGAAGCCACTTGGCCTATCCGAACAAGAGTCACTGTTCCCCGGCCACACTTGGCAGGAGGTCCCGGGGAGGAATAATGCCCATGGAAGTAGGAGCTACTACCTCCAAAGGGTGAAGACACTTGGCTCTAAGTCCCCGAGAGGTATAGTGCCCATGGAAGTAGGAGCTCCTACTTCCAAAGGGGCAAGTCAGCGGGAGAAGCAACTTGGCCTATCCGGCCAAGAGTCACTGTTCCCCGGCCACACTTGGCAGGAGGTCCCGGGGAGGAATAATGCCCATGGAAGTAGGAGCTCCTACTTCCAAAGGGTCAAGTCAGCGGGAGAAGCCACTTGGCCTATCCGGCCAAGAGTCACTGTTCCCCGGCCACACTTGGCAGTAGGTCCCGGGGAGGAATAATGCCCATGGAAGTAGGAGCTCCTACTTCCAAAGGGGAAAGTAAGCGGGAGAAGCAACTTGGCCTATCCGGCCAAGAGTCACTGTTCCCCGGCCACACTTGGCAGTAGGTCCCGGGGAGGAATAATGCCCATGGAAGTAGGAGCTCCTACTTCCAAAGGGGCAAGTCAGCGGGAGAAGCCACTTGGCCTATCCGGCCAAGAGTCACTGTTCCCCGGCCACACTTGGCAGGAGGTCCCGGGGAGGAATAATGCCCATGGAAGTAGGAGCTCCTACTTCCAAAGGGGCAAGTCAGCGGGAGAAGCCACTTGGGCTATCCGGCCACATGTCACTGTCCCCCGGCAACACTTGGCAGTAGGTCCCGGGGAGGAATAATGCCCATGGAAGTAAGAGCTCCTACTTCCAAAGGGGCAAGTCAGCGGGAGAAGCCACTTGGCCTATCCGGCCACATGTCACTGTCCCCCGGCCACACTTGGCAGTAGGTCCCGGGGAGGAATAATGCCCATGGAAGTAAGAGCTCCTACTTCCAAAGGGGCAAGTCAGCGGGAGCAGCCACTTGGCCTATCCGGCCAAGAGTCACTGTTCCCCGGCCACACTTGGCAGTAGGTCCCGGGGAGGAATAATGCCCATGGAAGTAGGAGCTCCTACTTCCAAAGGGGCAAGTCAGCGGGAGCAGCCACTTGGCCTATCCGTCCAAGAGTCACTGTTCCCCGGCCACACTTGGCTGTAGGTCCCGGGGAGGAATAATGCCCATGGAAGTAAGAGCTCCTACTTCCAAAGGGGCAAGTCAGCGGGAGAAGCCACTTGGCCTATCCGGCCACATGTCACTGTCCCCCGGCCACACTTGGCAGTAGGTCCCGGGGAGGAATAATGCCCATGGAAGTAGGAGCTACTACCTCCAAAGGGTGAAGACACTTGGCTCTAAGTCCTCGAGAGGTATACTGCCCATGGAAGTAAGAGCTCCTACTTCCATAGGGGCAAGTCAGCGGGAGAAGCCACTTGGCCTATCCGGCCACATGTCACTGTCCCCCGGCCAAGCTTGGCTGTAGGTCCCGGGGAGGAATAATGCCCATGGAAGTAGGAGCTCCTACTTCCAAAGGGGCAAGTCAGCGGAAGAAGCCACTAGTTCTATCCGGCCAAGAGTCACTGTTCCCCGGCCACACTTGGCAGTAGGTCCCGGGGAGGAATAATGCCCATGGAAGTAGGAGCTCCTACTTCCAAAGGGGCAAGTCAGCGGGAGAAGCCACTTGGCCTACCCAGGCAAGAGTCACTGTTCCCCGGCCACACTTGGCAGTAGGTCCCGGGGAGGAATAATGCCCATGGAAGTAGGAGCTCCTACTTCCAAAGGGGCAAGTCAGCGGGAGAAGCCACTTGGCCTATCCGGCCAAGAGTCACTGTTCCCCGGCCACACTTGGCAGTAGGTCCCGGGGAGGAATAATGACCATGGAAGTAAGAGCTCCTACTTCCAAAGGGGCAAGTCAGCGGGAGAAGCCACTTGGCCTATCCGGCCAAGAGTCACTGTTCCCCGGCCACACTTGGCAGTAGGTCCCGGGGAGGAATAATGCCCATGGAAGTAAGAGCTCCTACTTCCATAGGGGCAAGTCAGCGGGAGAAGCCACTTGGCCTATCCGGCCAAGAGTCACTCTTCCCCGGCTACACTTGGCAGTAGGTCCCGGGGAGGAATAATGACCATGGAAGTAAGAGCTCCTACTTCCAAAGGGGCAAGTCAGCGGGAGAAGCCACTTGGCCTATCCGGCCAAGAGTCACTGTTCCCCGGCCACACTTGGCAGTAGGTCCCGGGGAGGAATAATGCCCATGGAAGTAAGAGCTCCTACTTCCAAAGGGGCAAGTCAGCGGGAGAAGCCACTTGGCCTATCCGGCCAAGAGTCACTGTTCCCCGGCCACACTTGGCAGTAGGTCCCGGGGAGGAATAATGCCCATGGAAGTAGGAGCTCCTACTTCCAAAGGGGCAAGTCAGCGGGAGAAGCCACTTGGCCTATCCGGCAAAGAGTCACTGTTCCCCGGCTACACTTGGCAGTAGGTCCCGGGGAGGAATAATGACCATGGAAGTAAGAGCTCCTACTTCCAAAGGGGCAAGTCAGCGGGAGAAGCCACTTGGCCTATCCGGCCACATGTCACTGTCCCCCGGCCACACTTGGCAGTAGGTCCCGGGGAGGAATAATGCCCATGGAAGTAGGAGATCCTACTTCCAAAGGGGCAAGTCAGCGGGAGAAGCCACTAGTTCTATCCGGCCAAGAGTCACTGTTCCCCGGCCACACTTGGCAGTAGGTCCCGGGGAGGAATAATGCCCATGGAAGTAGGAGCTCACTTGGCTCTAAGTCTTCGAGAGGTATAATGCCCATGGAAGTAAGAGCTCCTACTTCCAAAGGGGCAAGTCAGCGGGAGAAGCCACTTCGCCTACCCGGCCAAGTGTCACTGTCCCCCGGCCAGACTTGGCGGCAAGTCCCGGGGAGGAATAATGCCCATGGAAGTAGGAGCTCCTACTTCCAAAGGGGCAAGTCAGCGGGAGAAGCCACTTCGCCTACCCGGCCAAGTGTCACTGTCCCCCGGCCAGACTTGGCGGCAAGTCCCGGGGAGGAATAATGCCCATGGAAGTAGGAGCTCCTACTTCCAAAGGGGCAAGTCAGCGGGAGAAGCCACTTCGCCTACCCGGCCAAGTGTCACTGTCCCCCGGCCAGACTTGGCGGCAAGTCCCGGGGAGGAATAATGCCCATGGAAGTAGGAGCTCACTTGGCTCTAAGTCTTCGAGAGGTATAATGCCCATGGAAGTAAGAGCTCCTACTTCCAAAGGGGCAAGTCAGCGGGAGAAGCCACTTCGCCTACCCGGCCAAGTGTCACTGTCCCCCGGCCAGACTTGGCGGCAAGTCCCGGGGAGGAATAATGCCCATGGAAGTAGGAGCTCCTACTTCCAAAGGGGCAAGTCAGCGGGAGAAGCCACTTCGCCTACCCGGCCAAGTGTCACTGTCCCCCGGCCAGACTTGGCGGCAAGTCCCGGGGAGGAATAATGCCCATGGAAGTAGGAGCTCCTACTTCCAAAGGGGCAAGTCAGCGGGAGAAGCCACTTCGCCTACCCGGCCAAGTGTCACTGTCCCCCGGCCAGACTTGGCGGCAAGTCCCGGGGAGGAATAATGCCCATGGAAGTAGGAGCTCCTACTTCCAAAGGGGCAAGTCAGCGGGAGAAGCCACTTCGCCTACCCGGCCAAGTGTCACTGTCCCCCGGCCAGACTTGGCGGCAAGTCCCGGGGAGGAATAATGCCCATGGAAGTAGGAGCTCCTACTTCCAAAGGGGCAAGTCAGCGGGAGAAGCCACTTCGCCTACCCGGCCAAGTGTCACTGTCCCCCGGCCAGACTTGGCGGCAAGTCCCGGGGAGGAATAATGCCCATGGAAGTAGGAGCTCCTACTTCCAAAGGGGCAAGTCAGCGGGAGAAGCCACTTCGCCTACCCGGCCAAGTGTCACTGTCCCCCGGCCAGACTTGGCGGCAAGTCCCGGGGAGGAATAATGCCCCATGGAGCTCGGGCAGACTAGAAGTAACCTCGTCTGCCCGCTGGAGGGCGCCCTTCCCGGAGCGGAGGGGACCCCCTTGGCCACCAAGTGCAAGCCGAGTTTGGAGCTCGAAACCCGGCCACGCTTGGTCGTAGGTCCCGGTGAGGAACATGGCCATGGAAGTCGGAGCTCAAACCTCCAAACTGACCTCAGCCGGAGCACTTGCTGAGGCTGCCCGGGCATGGGTTACTGTTCCCCGGGCACACTTGGTCGTAGGTCCAAGTGTGGAACGTGTCCATGGAAGTTGAAGTGAAGAGAACCGCGAAAGGGAGTTTTTGCGCGAAGCCGCGGCCGAGGAGGGCTCACCGATCCCGGCGTGATTTCTGCCAGGCCCGGTACCCAAACCGAACTCCGCATGGTGGCTGGATCCGCGACCCTGGAACCCTGGGCCGGGAGCCTAGGGGCGAGAGGGGCCCCATGGAGCTCGGGCAGACTAGAAGTACCCTCGTCTGCCCGCTGGAGGGCGCCCTTCCCGGAGCGGAGGGGACCCCCCAAGCGACCAAGTGCAAGCCGAGTTTGGAGCTCGAAACCCGGCCACACTTGGTAGTATGTCCCGGTGAGGAACATGCCCATGGAAGTAAGAGCTCAGCGGGAGCAGCCACTCAGGCTACACGGGAATGTGTCACTGTCCCCCGGCCAAGACTTGGCGGCAAGTCCCGGGGAGGAATAGTTCCCATGGAAGTAGCTCAGCGGGAGCAGCCACTCAGGCTACCCGGGAATGTGTCACTGTCCCCCGGCCAAGACTTGGCGGCAAGTCCCGGGGAGGAATAGTTCCCATGGAAGTAGCTCAGCGGGAGCAGCCACTCAGGCTACCCGGGAATGTGTCACTGTCCCCCGGCCAGACTTGGCGGCAGGTCCCGGGGAGGAATAGTGCTCATGGAAGTAGCTCAGCGGGAGCAGCTGCTGAGGCTACCCGGGAATGTGTCACTGTCCCTCGGCCACACTTGGTCGTTGATTCCTGATGAGGAACATGCCCATGGAACTAAAGAGTTCAGCGGGAGCAGCCGCTCAGGCTACCCGGGAATGTGTCACTGTCCCCCGGCCAGACTTGGCGGCAGGTCCCGGGGAGGAATAGTGCCCATGGAAGTCGGAGCTCCAACCTCCAAGTAGACCTCAGCGGGAGCAGCCGCTGAGGCTACCCGGGCATGGGTGACTGTTCCCCGGCCACACTTGGTCGGAGGTCCCGGTGTGGAACATGCCCATGGAAGTTGAAGGGAAGAGAACCGCGAAAGGGAGTTTGGAGGCTGAGCCGCGGCCGAGGAGGTCTCACCGATCCCGGCGTGATTCCAGCCAGGCCCGGTACCCTATACCGAACTCGACAGGGTGGCTGTATCCGGGACCCTGGAACCCTGGGCGGGGAGCCTAGGGGCGAGAGGGGCCCCATGGAGCTCGGGCAGACTAGAAGCACCCTCGTCTGCCCGCTGGAGGGCGCCCTTCCCGGAGCGGAGGGGACCCCCCAAGCGACCAAGTGCAAGCCGAGTTTGGAGCTCGAAACCCGGCCACACTTGGTAGTATGTCCCGGTGAGGAACATGCCCATGGAAGTAAGAGCTCAGCGGGAGCAGCCACTCAGGCTACCCGGGAATGTGTCACTGTCCCCCGGCCAGACTTGGCGGCAGGTCCCGGGGAGGAATAGTGCCCATGGAAGTAGCCCAGCGGGAGCAGCCGCTCAGGCTACCCGGGAATGTGTCACTGTCCCCCGGCCAGACTTGGCGGCAGGTCCCGGGGAGGAATAGTGCTCATGGAAGTAGCTCAGCGGGAGCAGCCACTCAGGCTAACCGGGAATGTGTCACTGTCCCTGGGCCACACTTGGTCGTTGGTTCCTGATGAGGAACATGCCCATGGAAGTAAGAGTTCAGAGGGAGCAGCCGCTCAGGGCTACCCGGGAATGTGTCACTGTCCCCCGGCCAGACTTGGCGGCAGGTCCCGGGGAGGAATAGTGCCCATGGAAGTCGGAGCTCCAACCTCCAAGTTGACCTCAGCGGGAGCAGCCGCTGAGGCTACCCGGGCATGGGTGACTGTTCCCCGGCCACACTTGGTCGGAGGTCCCGGTGTGGAACATGCCCATGGAAGTTGAAGGGAAGAGAACCGCGAAAGGGAGTTTGGAGGCTGAGCCGCGGCCGAGGAGGTCTCACCGATCCCGGCGTGATTCCAGCCAGGCCCGGTACCCTATACCGAACTCGGCAGGGTGGCTTTATCCGGGACCCTGGAACCCTGGGCGGGGAGCCTAGGGGCGAGAGGGGCCCCATGGAGCTCGGGCAGACTAGAAGTACCCTCGTCTGCCCGCTGGAGGGCGCCCTTCCCGGAGCGGAGGGGACCCCCCAAGCGACCAAGTGCAAGCCGAGTTTGGAGCTCGAAACCCGGCCACACTTGGTAGTTGGTCCCGGTGAGGAACATGCCCATGGAAGTAAGAGCTCAGCGGGAGCAGCCACTCAGGCTACCCGGGAATGTGTCACTGTCCCCCGGCCAAGACTTGGCGGCAAGTCCCGGGGAGGAATAGTGCCCATGGAAGTAGCTCAGCGGGAGCAGCCACTCAGGCTACCCGGGAATGTGTCACTGTCCCCCGGCAAGACTTGGCGGCAGGTCCCGGGGAGGAATAGTGCTCATGGAAGTAGCTCAGCGGGAGCAGCTGCTGAGGCTACCCGGGAATGTGTCACTGTCCCTGGGCCACACTTGGTCGTTGGTTCCTGATGAGGAACATGCCCATGGAAGTAAGAGTTCAGCGGGAGCAGCCGCTCAGGGCTACCCGGGAATGTGTCACTGTCCCCCGGCCAGACTTGGCGGCAGGTCCCGGGGAGGAATAGTGCCCATGGAAGTCGGAGCTCCAGCCTCCAAGTTGACCTCAGCGGGAGCAGCCGCTGAGGCTACCCGGGCATGGGTGACTGTTCCCCGGCCACACTTGGTCGGAGGTCCCGGTGTGGAACATGCCCATGGAAGTTGAAGGGAAGAGAACCGCGAAAGGGAGTTTGGAGGCTGAGCCGCGGCCGAGGAGGTCTCACCGATCCCGGCGTGATTCCAGCCAGGCCCGGTACCCTATACCGAACTCGACAGGGTGGCTGTATCCGGGACCCTGGAACCCTGGGCGGGGAGCCTAGGGGCGAGAGGGGCCCCATGGAGCTCGGGCAGACTAGAAGTACCCTCGTCTGCCCGCTGGAGGGCGCCCTTCCCGGAGCGGAGGGGACCCCCCAAGCGACCAAGTGCAAGCCGAGTTTGGAGCTCGAAACCCGGCCACACTTGGTAGTTGGTCCCGGTGAGGAACATGCCCATGGAAGTAAGAGCTCAGCGGGAGCAGCCACTCAGGCTACCCGGCAATGTGTCACTGTCCCCCGGCCAAGACTTGGCGGCAAGTCCCGGGGAGGAATAGTGCCCATGGAAGTAGCTCAGCGGGAGCAGCTGCTGAGGCTACCCGGGAATGTGTCACTGTCCCCCGGCCAGACTTGGCGGCAGGTCCCGGGGAGGAATAGTGCTCATGGAAGTAGCTCAGCGGGAGCAGCTGCTGAGGCTACCCGGGAATGTGTCACTGTCCCTGGGCAACACTTGGTCGTTGGTTCCTGATGAGGAACATGCCCATGGAAGTAAGAGTTCAGCGGGAGAAGCCGCTCAAGCTACCCGGGAATGTGTCACTGTCCCCCGGCCAGACTTGGCGGCAGGTCCCGGGGAGGAACAGTGCCCATGGAAGTCGGAGCTCCAACCTCCAAGTTGACCTCAGCGGGAGCACTTGCTGAGGCTACCCGGGCATGGGCGACTGTTCCCCGGCCACACTTGGTCGGAGGTCCCGGTGTGGAACATGCCCATGGAAGTTGAAGGGAAGAGAACCGCGAAAGGGAGTTTGGAGGCTGAGCCGCGGCCGAGGAGGTCTCACCGATCCCGGCGTGATTCCAGCCAGGCCCGGTACCCTATACCGAACTCGGCAGGGTGGCTGTATCCGGGACCCTGGAACCCTGGGCGGGGAGCCTAGGGGCGAGAGGGGCCCCATGGAGCTCGGGCAGACTAGAAGTACCCTCGTCTGCCCGCTGGAGGGCGCCCTTCCCGGAGCGGAGGGGACCCCCCAAGCGACCAAGTGCAAGCCGAGTTTGGAGCTCGAAACCCGGCCACACTTGGTAGTTGGTCCCGGTGAGGAACATGCCCATGGAAGTAAGAGCTCAGCGGGAGCAGCCACTCAGGCTACCCGGCAATGTGTCACTGTCCCCCGGCCAAGACTTGGCGGCAAGTCCCGGGGAGGAATAGTGCCCATGGAAGTAGCTCAGCGGGAGCAGCTGCTGAGGCTACCCGGGAATGTGTCACTGTCCCCCGGCCAGACTTGGCGGCAGGTCCCGGGGAGGAATAGTGCTCATGGAAGTAGCTCAGCGGGAGCAGCTGCTGAGGCTACCCGGGAATGTGTCACTGTCCCTGGGCAACACTTGGTCGTTGGTTCCTGATGAGGAACATGCCCATGGAAGTAAGAGTTCAGCGGGAGAAGCCGCTCAAGCTACCCGGGAATGTGTCACTGTCCCCCGGCCAGACTTGGCGGCAGGTCCCGGGGAGGAACAGTGCCCATGGAAGTCGGAGCTCCAACCTCCAAGTTGACCTCAGCGGGAGCACTTGCTGAGGCTACCCGGGCATGGGCGACTGTTCCCCGGCCACACTTGGTCGGAGGTCCCGGTGTGGAACATGCCCATGGAAGTTGAAGGGAAGAGAACCGCGAAAGGGAGTTTGGAGGCTGAGCCGCGGCCGAGGAGGTCTCACCGATCCCGGCGTGATTCCAGCCAGGCCCGGTACCCTATACCGAACTCGGCAGGGTGGCTGTATCCGGGACCCTGGAACCCTGGGCGGGGAGCCTAGGGGCGAGAGGGGCCCCATGGAGCTCGGGCAGACTAGAAGTACCCTCGTCTGCCCGCTGGAGGGCGCCCTTCCCGGAGCGGAGGGGACCCCCAAGCGACCAAGTGCAAGCCGAGTTTGGAGCTCGAAACCCGGCCACACTTGGTAGTATGTCCCGGTGAGGAACATGCCCATGGAAGTAAGAGCTCAGCGGGAGCAGCCACTCAGGCTACCCGGCAATGTGTCACTGTCCCCCGGCCAAGACTTGGCGGCAAGTCCCGGGGAGGAATAGTGCCCATGGAAGTAGCTCAGCGGGAGCAGCCGCTCAGGCTACCCGGGAATGTGTCACTGTCCCCCGGCCAGACTTGGCGGCAGGTCCCGGGGAGGAATAGTGCTCATGGAAGTAGCTCAGCGGGAGCAGCTGCTGAAGATACCCGGGAATGTGTCACTGTCCCTGGGCCACACTTGGTCGTTGGTTCCTGATGAGGAACATGCCCATGGAAGTAAGAGTTCAGCGGGAGAAGCCGCTCAGGCTACCCGGGAATGTGTCACTGTCCCCCGGCCAGACTTGGCGGCAGGTCCCGGGGAGGAATAGTGCCCATGGAAGTCGGAGCTCCAACCTCCAAGTTGACCTCAGCGGGAGCACTTGCTGAGGCTACGCGGGCATGGGCGACTGTTCCCCGGCCACACTTGGTCGGAGGTCCCGGTGTGGAACATGCCCATGGAAGTTGAAGGGAAGAGAACCGCGAAAGGGAGTTTGGAGGCTGAGCCGCGGCCGAGGAGGTCTCACCGATCCCGGCGTGATTCCAGCCAGGCCCGGTACCCTATACCGAACTCGGCAGGGTGGCTGTATCCGGGACCCTGGAACCCTGGGCGGGGAGCCTAGGGGCGAGAGGGGCCCCATGGAGCTCGGGCAGACTAGAAGTACCCTCGTCTGCCCGCTGGAGGGCGCCCTTCCCGGAGCGGAGGGGACCCCCAAGCGACCAAGTGCAAGCCGAGTTTGGAGCTCGAAACCCGGCCACACTTGGTAGTATGTCCCGGTGAGGAACATGCCCATGGAAGTAAGAGCTCAGCGGGAGCAGCCACTCAGGCTACCCGGCAATGTGTCACTGTCCCCCGGCCAAGACTTGGCGGCAAGTCCCGGGGAGGAATAGTGCCCATGGAAGTAGCTCAGCGGGAGCAGCCGCTCAGGCTACCCGGGAATGTGTCACTGTCCCCCGGCCAGACTTGGCGGCAGGTCCCGGGGAGGAATAGTGCTCATGGAAGTAGCTCAGCGGGAGCAGCCACTCAGGCTACCCGGGAATGTGTCACTGTCCCTGGGCCACACTTGGTCGTTGGTTCCTGATGAGGAACATGCCCATGGAAGTAAGAGTTCAGCGGGAGCAGCCGCTCAGGGCTACCCGGGAATGTGTCACTGTCCCCCGGCCAGACTTGGCGGCAGGTCCCGGGGAGGAATAGTGCCCATGGAAGTCGGAGCTCCAACCTCCAAGTTGACCTCAGCGGGAGCAGCCGCTGAGGCTACCCGGGCATGGGTGACTGTTCCCCGGCCACACTTGGTCGGAGGTCCCGGTGTGGAACATGCCCATGGAAGTTGAAGGGAAGAGAACCGCGAAAGGGAGTTTGGAGGCTGAGCCGCGGCCGAGGAGGTCTCACCGATCCCGGCGTGATTCCAGCCAGGCCCGGTACCCTATACCGAACTCGGCAGGGTGGCTTTATCCGGGACCCTGGAACCCTGGGCGGGGAGCCTAGGGGCGAGAGGGGCCCCATGGAGCTCGGGCAGACTAGAAGTACCCTCGTCTGCCCGCTGGAGGGCGCCCTTCCCTGAGCGGAGGGGACCCCCCAAGCGACCAAGTGCAAGCCGAGTTTGGAGCTCGAAACCCGGCCACACTTGGTAGTTGGTCCCGGTGAGGAACATGCCCATGGAAGTAAGAGCTCAGCGGGAGCAGCCACTCAGGCTACCCGGCAATGTGTCACTGTCCCCCGGCCAAGACTTGGCGGCAAGTCCCGGGGAGGAATAGTGCCCATGGAAGTAGCTCAGCGGGAGCAGCCGCTCAGGCTACCCGGGAATGTGTCACTGTCCCCCGGCCAGACTTGGCGGCAGGTCCCGGGGAGGAATAGTGCTCATGGAAGTAGCTCAGCGGGAGCAGCCACTCAGGCTACCCGGGAATGTGTCACTGTCCCTGGGCCACACTTGGTCGTTGGTTCCTGATGAGGAACATGCCCATGGAAGTAAGAGTTCAGCGGGAGCAGCCGCTCAGGGCTACCCGGGAATGTGTCACTGTCCCCCGGCCAGACTTGGCGGCAGGTCCCGGGGAGGAATAGTGCCCATGGAAGTCGGAGCTCCAACCTCCAAGTTGACCTCAGCGGGAGCAGCCGCTGAGGCTACCCGGGCATGGGTGACTGTTCCCCGGCCACACTTGGTCGGAGGTCCCGGTGTGGAACATGCCCATGGAAGTTGAAGGGAAGAGAACCGCGAAAGGGAGTTTGGAGGCTGAGCCGCGGCCGAGGAGGTCTCACCGATCCCGGCGTGATTCCAGCCAGGCCCGGTACCCTATACCGAACTCGGCAGGGTGGCTTTATCCGGGACCCTGGAACCCTGGGCGGGGAGCCTAGGGGCGAGAGGGGCCCCATGGAGCTCGGGCAGACTAGAAGTACCCTCGTCTGCCCGCTGGAGGGCGCCCTTCCCTGAGCGGAGGGGACCCCCCAAGCGACCAAGTGCAAGCCGAGTTTGGAGCTCGAAACCCGGCCACACTTGGTAGTTGGTCCCGGTGAGGAACATGCCCATGGAAGTAAGAGCTCAGCGGGAGCAGCCACTCAGGCTACCCGGGAATGTGTCACTGTCCCCCGGCCAAGACTTGGCGGCAAGTCCCGGGGAGGAATAGTGCCCATGGAAGTAGCTCAGCGGGAGCAGCCACTCAGGCTACCCGGGAATGTGTCACTGTCCCCCGTCCAAGACTTGGCGGCAAGTCCCGGGGAGGAATAGTGCCCATGGAAGTAGCTCAGCGGGAGCAGCAACTCAGGCTACCCGGGAATGTGTCACTGTCCCTCGGCCACACTTGGTCGTAGGTCCCGGTGAGGAACATGCCCATGGAAGTCGGAGCTCCAACCTCCAACCGGGTGAAGCCTCCGAGAGCTAGCCGGGAATAGGGCGCCAATCCCGGCTACCGCCCTCCAGGCTTGCCCCGGTCGAAAGACCTACGTCCTCGCACCAGCACAAGCGCAAAAATTTTCTAAGTGTGGGAGAACCGAGGACCCGCCCGGTGGCACTCTCCCTCTCGCTGCCGCCCTCCTGGAAGCGTCCTCGGTCACTGTGTGTGCGGCAGATATCAGAGCTCCGGAAAGGTGAAAAAGAACCGGTAAGAGGGCGAATCCGGCAGCTCCGTGCCGGGCGAGGACCACCGCGAGCGGCGGGGACGTCAGACGGGAGACGCGCGGCGGACCTTCCGTCGGAGTGCCTGGGATTTTGACCTCGGAGAAGTTCGAAAAAATTATGCGGTCGGAGCTGTCTGCCCCGGCCGGGGAAGGCTCACCGCCGGCGGCTGCCAACCCCTGGCTTGCCCGCTGGATGCCCTTTCGGAGGCTGCTGAAAAAGAACTGTCAGGCGGGCACCTCTCGGAAGAACCGCAGACCAAAACGACCGGTAAAAATTTTGGGCGATCCGACACGTAGTGCACCTTCGGCGGCAGAGAAAAGCAGCAAAAATACCGGTCAGAGAAGGGGAGTTTTGGTCGACTCTGCCAGGTTTTTGCACTAAGTCAGATCCGTAATGCCAGCGGGACTGAGTCGCTTTTGCGTGCCGTGGTCCTGGAGGCCTGCTCGGACAGAGCGGTCCTTCGGGTCCCGCGGGAAGGGGCATTTCATGTTCCTCTGCGGGAGGTGATCCATTTTCTGCGGGAAATGGCGAGCCCCTTCGGCTACAAGAGTGTGTAGGTCCCGCTCAACAGTCTACGTCCTTAACCATCGGGGACTTTGTAGATTTTGCCCAAAATCGCTCTCCGCAGAACAGAGCGTGAGGTCTCCGCGGCGGAGGCCGGAAAAGGTGCGAGGTGAGCGGCATGGTATGACTGGGCTCGTGCCGCTCACTGCTACCCGGAGCGTGGCGCCCTCCGGGTAAAAAGCTAGCCGGGGCGAGTAGGTGGGTTGACGGGCGCATAAGCAACGCCGTCCCCGCCGTACAAGGTGCCGGTGGCCTGGCGAACCACCGGCGTAAGGCTAGCCAGGGCGTACCGCGGGGCAGAGGGCGCATAAGCCACGCTCTCTCTCCATCCCACCAGCACAAGCGAAAAATTTTCAAAGTGTGGGAGAACCGGCTTCCCGACCGGTGGCACTCTGCCTCTCTCTGCCGCCCTCCTGGAAGCGTCCTCGGTCACTCGGAGTACGGCAGATTTAAGAGCTCCGGAATGGTGAAAAAGAACCGGAGAGAGGGCGACTCCGGCTTCTCTCTGCCGGGCGAGGACCACCGCAGGCGGCGGGGACCTCTGACAGGAGGCGGCGCTGCGGGCAGGCTTTCTAAGTGCCTGGGCTTTTGGCCTCGGCGAAAGTCGAAAAAATTATGCGGTCGGAGCTTTCTGCCCCGGCCGGGGAAGGCTCACCGCCGGCGGCTGCCAACCCCTGGCTTGCCCGCTGGATGCCCTTTCGGAGGCTGCTGAAAAAGAACTGTCAGGCGGGCACCTCTCGGAAGAACCGCAGACCAAAACGACCGGTAAAAATTTTGGGCGATCCGACCCGTAGTGCACCTTCGGCGGCAGAGAAAAGCAACAAAAATACCGGTCAGAGAAGGGGAGTTTTGGTCGACTCTGCCAGGTTTTTGCACTAAGTCAGATCCGTAATGCCAGCGGGACTGAGTCGCTTTTGCGTGCCGTGGTCCTGGAGGCCTGCTCGGACAGAGCGGTCCTGCGGGTCCCGCGGGAAGGGGCATTTCATGTTCCTCTGCGGGAGGTGATCCATTTTCTGCGGGAAATGGCGAGCCCCTTCGGCTACAAGAGTGTGTAGGTCCCGCTCAACAGTCTACGTCCTTAACCATCGGGGACTTTGTAGATTTTGCCCAAAATCGCTCTCCGCAGAACAGAGCGTGAGGTCTCCGCGGCGGAGGCCGGAAAAGGTGCGAGGTGAGCGGCATGGTATGACTGGGCTCGTGCCGCTCACTGCTACCCGGAGCGTGGCGCCCTCCGGGTAAAAGGCTAGCCGGGGCGAGTAGGTGGGATGACGGGCGCATAAGCAACGCCGTCCCCGCCGTACAAGGTGCCGGTGGCCTGGCGAACCACCGGCGTAAGGCTAGCCAGGGCGTACCGCGGGGCAGAGGGCGCATAAGCCACGCTCTCTCTCCATCCCACCAGCACAAGCGAAATATTTTCAAAGTGTGGGAGAACCGGCTTCCCGACCGGTGGCACTCTGCCTCTCTATGCCGCCCTCCTGGAAGCGTCCTCGGTCACTCGGAGTACGGCAGATTTAAGAGCTCCGGAATGGTGAAAAAGAACCGGAGAGAGGGCGACTCCGGCTTCTCTCTGCCGGGCGAGGACCACCGCAGGCGGCGGGGACGTCTGACAGGAGACGGCGCTGCGGGCAGGCTTTAAAAGTGCATGGGGTTTTGGCCTCGGCAAAAGTCGAAAAAATTATGCGGTCGGAGCTTTCTGCCCCGGCCGGGGAAGGCTCACCGCCGGCGGCTGCCAACCCCTGGCTTGCCCGCTGGATGCCCTTTCGGAGGCTTCTGAAAAAGAACTGTCAGGCGGGCACCTCTCGGAAGAACCGCAGACCAAAACGACCGGTAAAAATTTTGGGCGATCCGACCCGTAGTGCACCTTCGGCGGCAGAGAAAAGCAACAAAAATACCGGTCAGAGAAGGGGAGTTTTGGTCGACTCTGCCAGGTTTTTGCACTAAGTCAGATCCGTAATGCCAGCGGGACTGAGTCGCTTTTGCGTGCCGTGGTCCTGGAGGCCTGCTCGGACAGAGCGGTCCTGCGGGTCCCGCGGGAAGGGGCATTTCATGTTCCTCTGCGGGAGGTGATCCATTTTCTGCGGGAAATGGCGAGCCCCTTCGGCTACAAGAGTGTGTAGGTCCCGCTCAACAGTCTACGTCCTTAACCATCGGGGACTTTGTAGATTTTGCCCAAAATCGCTCTCCGCAGAACAGAGCGTGAGGTCTCCGCGGCGGAGGCCGGAAAAGGTGCGAGGTGAGCGGCATGGTATGACTGGGCTCGTGCCGCTCACTGCTACCCGGAGCGTGGCGCCCTCCGGGTAAAAGGCTAGCCGGGGCGAGTAGGTGGGATGACGGGCGCATAAGCAACGCCGTCCCCGCATTACAAGGTGCCGGTGGCCTGGCGAACCACCGGCGTAAGGCTAGCCAAGGGCGTACCGCGGGGCAGAGGGCGCATAAGCCACGCTCTCTCTCCATCCCACCAGCACAAGCGAAAAATTTTCAAAGTGTGGGAGAACCGGCTTCCCGACCGGTTGCACTCTGCCTCTCGCTGCCGCCCTCCTGGAAGCGTCCTCGGTCACTCGGTGTCGGGCAGATTTCAGAGCTCCGGAATGGTGAAAAAGAACCGGTGAGAGGGCGAAACCGGCTTCTCTCTGCCGGGCGAGGACCACCGCAGGCGGCAAGGGACGTCTGACAGGAGACGGCGCTGCGGGCAGGCTTTAAAAGTGCATGGGGTTTTGGCCTCGGCGAAAGTCGAAAAAATTTTGCGGTCGGAGCTGTCTGCCCCGGCCGGGGAAGGCTCACCGCCGGCGGCTGCCAACCCCTGGCTTGCCCGCTGGATGCCCTTTCGGAGGCTGCTGAAAAAGAACTGTCAGGCGGGCACCTCTCGGAAGAACCGCAGACCAAAACGACCGGTAAAAATTTTGGGCGATCCGACCCTCAGTGCACCTTCGGCGGCAGAGAAAAGCAACAAAAACACCGGTCAAAGAAGGGAGGTTTTGGTCGACTCTGCCTGGTTTTTGCACAAAGTCAGATCCGTAATGCCAGCGGGACTGAGTCGCTTTTGCGTGCCGTGGTCCTGGAGGCCTGCTCGGACAGAGCGGTCCTTCGGGTCCCGCGGGAAGGGGCATTTCATGTTCCTCTGCGGGAGGTGGTCCATTTTCTGCGGGAAATGGCGAGCCCCATCGGCTACAAGAGTGTGTAGGTCCCGCTCAACAGTCTACGTCCTTAACCATCGGGGACTTTGTAGATTTTGGCAGAAATCGCCCCCCGCAGGTCCTAGCGGGAGGTCTCCGCGGCGGAGGCCGGAGAGGGCGCGAGGTGAGCGGCATGGTATGACTGGGTTTGTGCCGCTCACTGGTACCCGGAGCGTGGCGCCCTCCGGGTAAAAGGCTAGCCGGGGCGAGTAGGTGGGTTGACGGGCGCATAAGCCACGCCGTCCCCGCCGTACAAGGTGCCGGTGGCCTGGCGAACCACCGGCGTAAGGCCAGCCAGGGCGGACCGCGGGGCAGAGGGCGCATAAGCCACGCTCTCTCTCCATCCCACCAGAACAAGCGAAAAATTTTCAAAGTGTGGGAGAACCGGCGACCCGACCGGTGGCACTCTGCCTCTCGCTGCCGCCCTCCTGGAAGCGTCCTCGGTCACTCGGTGTCCGGCAGATTTCAGAGCTCCGGAATGGTGAAAAAGAACCGGAGAGGGGGCGACTCCGGCTTCTCTCTGCCGGGCGAGGACCACCGCAGGCGGCAAGGGACGTCTGACAGGAGACGGCGCTGCGGGCAGGCTTTAAAAGTGCATGGGGTTTTGGCCTCGGCGAAAGTCGAAAAAATTTTGCGGTCGGAGCCGTCTGCCCCGGCCGGGGAAGGCTCACCGCCGGCGGCTGCCAACCCCTGGCTTGCCCGCTGGATGGCCTTTCGGAGGCTGCTGAAAAAGAACTGTCAGGCGGGCACCTCTCGGAAGAACCGCAGACCAAAACGACCGGTAAAAATTTTGGGCGATCCGACCCTCAGTGCACCTTCGGCGGCAGAGAAAAGCATCAAAAATACCGGTCAAAGAAGCGAGGTTTTGGTCGACTCTGCCAGGTTTTTGCACAAAGTGTTGGCATCGTGCGGCGTCGCGCTTTGCCGTACCGTATCCCCAATGGAGCGGCGCCCGGCGGGGTAGGCTAGCCATGTGAGGTCGAGGGCGGGAGGACGGGACGTAAGCCAGGCCGTTCTCCACAAGAAATTCCGGACGCGGAGACCCCTTCTCCGCCCTACGGTCCCCAATGGGGTGGCGCCCGGCGGGTGAGGCTAGCCATGGGAGGACGGGACGTAAGCCAGGCCGTTCTCCACAAGAAATTCCGTACGCGGAGACCCCTTCTCCGCCCTACGGTCCCCAATGGGGTGGCGCCCGGCGGGTGAGGCTAGCCATGTGAGGTCGAGGGCGGGAGGACGGGACGTAAGCCAGGCCGTTCTCCACAAGTAAATTCCGGACGCGGAGACCCCTTCTCCGCCCTACGGTCCCCAATGGGGTGGCGCCCGGCGGGTGAGGCTAGCCGTGTGAGGTCGAGGGCGGGAGGACGGGACGTAAGCCAGGCCGTTCTCCACAAGTAAATTCCGGACGCGGAGACCCCTTCTCCGCCCTACGGTCCCCAATGGGGTGGCGCCCGGCGGGTGAGGCTAGCCATGTGAGGTCGAGGGCGGGAGGACGGGACGTAAGCCAGGCCGTTCTCCACAAGTAAATTCCGGACGCGGAGACCCCTTCTCCGCCCTACGGTCCCCAATGGGGTGGCTCCCGGCGGGTGAGGCTAGCCATGTGAGGTCGAGGGCGGGAGGACGGGACGCAAGCCAGGCCGTTCTCCACAAACTCCCAGCGGTAGAGTCTCGGCTCTCCGCTCTTTTGATCGATCTGACACAGCGCGATCCGGCGGGGCAGGGCACTTTGCTCGGTCAGGGGTATTGGCCCCGGCCGGTTTATGGTAAAGCGTTCCTTAGCCTCAGTCTTGGTCGCGCATCAATCCCCCGCTCCCCGTGAGCGGCTGTCGTCCTCTGCCTAAGGTTGTGTAGCGCGGTGCCAGTGTGGTCCTCGCACGGCCCCGCTCCTGCCACAGCGGTAGGACTCTCTGCTTCGGCTGAGGTTTGCTACGAAGCGTATGGAACGGGCGTACTCCACCGTACCGTGGGTGGGGGGCGGCGGCGTTGGCGGCGGCAGCGTCCAGCGCGGAGCTCCGGCTCCCGCGGCAGCGCCTCGCCTAGTGTCCCTCGGGCAAGTCCAATCGCCCCCCGCCCGGTCGGAGAGCGCAGACACACCTCTGTGTCCACGGTTTATTTCCGCAGCACGAAAAGGGACGGCTCCCGCCTGCTCCTCGCGGCGGCGACGAGGCTTAGACCCACCGTGGCGTATCCGCGGTAGGTATGCTCGTCGGTCGGAGGAGCGGTTGCGGTCGAGTGGTCCCCAGTGTACCCTGTTAGCGCTGCCCGCCTACGCCTGAAGAGCTGCGGACCGAGAAAAAGGTTCGCTCCGCTGCTGACGGCGAAGCGCGCGGCACGCCGCGGAAGAGGAGAGGGAGCGGTCGCCCCCGGGGCGGCTCCCCTCCGAGTCCGGCAGAAGCAGAGATTGTAGCGGAGGGGGGGGTTTCTAAATTCCCCGGGCGTGTTATCCCCAGCGGTAGCCTTTGAACTCTTCAACCGCAAGCACGATCGCACGTTCACAGCACCCGTCACTAGGAGCCGGGCCAGAGGCGGGCGGCAGACGAAACCGACATGAGCGCTTAAGGGTATTGCACCCCCGGCGCCCAGACCCTGGAAATTGAGTCTGCCCCCAAAGCCCACCCGCGTCCTCCTTGGCGCTCCCGGAGTACATGGTCGTAGATGGGCCATCGGTCGCTAATGCCAAACTGCGTCCCAGGGGTGCGTCCCCTCTGACCAACGGCAGACCCATCCCTCTCGCCAATCCGCGGATCCCCGCCAGGTCCCGAACAGGGCTCGTCCTTTAGCGTTTCAAATGCGCCCTCCCCGCCATACGAGGGGTTGAGGACCGTAGCCTTCCCTTACGAGAGGCACCAGGGGTGCGCCTGCTCGAGGGCCCGGCCGTGGGCGTAACGCTTGGGCCGCCCGGGGGAGTCGGTAGACCATGGGAGACCAACACTCGCACACGAACGTTGCCCGTGCTTTTGTGGAAGAGAGCTTCTTGCGAGGTTGTCGCTGCGGTGGCGCCCGGACAAACCCTATCCCTAAAACTTCTGGGGAATTGGCGTCTAAGCCTGCACCCTGCACGGTATCCCTGCACCCACGAAGGGGGCCGTGGAAGGCTTGGGGTCGCGCCGGCGAAACCGACCGGATGCCCGGGGTACTGAACCCCCGGGGTCCCACCCTGGAAATTGAGCCGTCCGACCCCGCCACGTCTTCCTAGTGCTCTCCTTGGCTCCCCCGCCTGTGGGCATCGTTAGGGGCTGCGGTCATCAGCGCCGGCTAAGCTTCGGCAACACGGCCGACCCACCCCTTCGGCGCCTGGGGGTGCCTGGTCCCAGTCCGGGCCGTTCCGTAGGGGCGGCTATCCCTTACATGAGGGACTCGGTGCGTCCGCTCGGGCTGCGGGGCTCCGGCTCCGACAGCCGGGGAGCTGGTTTTGACCGCGGGCCTCCACGGGAACCGGCAGGGACCGGACTAGGCGTCAAGCCGAAAATAACCCCGGCACCCTCTGCTTCCAAAGCGAGGGGACCTTTGGCCGAGCGGGGGCACCGGAAGCCGAACCGACCCCAACCCCTCTTCCTACCCCAGGGCTGGGCTGACCAATCCCCTGATCGGGTCTAAAATGGAAGAAGGGGATTCGAGGGAAGGGGCTGGCGGAAGGCAGTTGCCCGACGGAGTAGGCGAAGGCCAGGCCGTTTCCGAGTCCCGAGCAGAGGAGGGCGAACTCGGCTCTTCATCGACCGACGGCGAGGCGAGGGCGGTGGCTGCCGCGGGGAAGACTCCATTGCTCGTCAGCGCGCTAGGAGCGGGGCCGACTGGCTGCTCGGGGTATGGCATCCCCGGGGGCCCACCCTGGAAATCTTCGCTCCTCAGCCGCTGCAGGTTATAAGGTCCCGCCGCGCGTAAGCGCTCAACTCTCCGACCCACGGATGTCGAGCCCATGGTGAGCCGGCCGTTTCGTACGGGGAAAAGGGGTCCTCTGGCCCCACATCGATCGAGGGGGTTTAGATCCGCGGAGGCACGCACCGCGAGGCGAATCGCTGCTTTTCCCCAAGAGGTTAACCTTCAAACCACCGAGTAGGTTCGGGGCAGGGCCGACAGTCTGCACTGGGGTATTGCATCCCTGGTGGGGCGACCCTGGAAATCTCTGCCCCTTTCCACTCTTTCGGTTGGGCCTCTCGTCGGGGCGAGCGTAAGTCGGCAAGCAGACGTGGGAAGAGGCTTCTTACCGGTGACACTCCCTTCGTGAGAGAGGCAGGTACTCGCCCCGGACCCCGGTCCAAATCTGCGCGGGCCGGACGGCCTCGGCCCTAGCCGAAGGCCGCTCCCGCGAAGCCAGGGAGCCGAAAAAATAACCCCGACACCCTCCGCGACCTCGCGTGCTTCCAAAGCGAGGGGAAACTTTGGCCGAGCGGGGCACCCGAAGCCGAACCGACCCCAACCCCTCTTCTTACCCCAGGGCTGGGCTGACCAATCCCCTGATCGGGTCTAAAATGGAAGAAGGGGATTCGAGGGAAGGGGCTGGCGGAAGGCAGTTGCCCGACGGAGTAGGCGAAGGCCAGGCCGTTTCCAAATCCCGAGCCAGAGGAGGGCGAACGACGTTCTTCATCGACCGACGGCGAGGCTAGGGCGAGGGCGGTGGCTGCCGCGGGGAAGACTCCATTGCTTGCCAGCGTGCTAGGAGCGGGGCCGACAGGCTGCTCGGGGTATGGCATCCCCGGGGGCCCACCCTGGAAATCTTCGCTCCTCAGCCGCTGCAGGTTATAAGGTCCCGCCGCGCGTAAGCGCTCAACTCCCCGAC